>NC_058132.1:395107955-395128943 GCF_016433145.1 Gracilinanus agilis | reverse complement strand
CTTCCTTCCTTCCTTCCTTCCTTCCTTCCTTCCTTCCTTCTTCCTACTTCTCTACCTCCTTTTCCTCCTCTTCCTCCTTTCCTTTCTTTTTCTCCTCTTCTTCTTTTTCTTCTTTCTCCCCCATTACTCCCAGCTTTCATGTTTCTTGCTTATTTGGCCCTCATAGAACCTAATATTTTGAAATACATCATGTGTAATTTATTAACTCATACTATTGATTCATTATTACATATATATATATATATGTCCCTTTTTTTAGGTTTTTATTATATGCTTGAGGCAACATAATCCTTTCATTTGTTCTCTCATATCTAAGGGAATTGAGACATTTGTGGCATTCTAAAGAGTAATATAAACCTGTTTTAAGTATATGAGTAATTATGAATGTGGAATCTAGATTGGAGTTAGAATACTGTGATATTATATATGTCAGTTGATTTTTTAAATCTTAAGTCCCATAAAATATGACTTAAAATTCTATCAAATTACATTATAAAATAATTCTCTGTATTGGAAAAGGCTTTTGATCACATTTAAATTTCCAGCAAATTTTCTTTTTTAACTAGTTAATATGTACAATAACTTTTCTTCTTTTTTTATTTTATTTTTTGTTAGATAAATATGGCAACCCTAAGCTTCCTGCCTCTTCCATGGATTGCTCGGTCATAAAGAGCACCGGTTTCAACTTTACACTTAAGCAAACACAAGGTATATTACTTCCTCTTTATATAGTGAAACTCTATAAGCTGGTATATTTTAGAGATTTTGAAATAGAAAATGTATGATGTCTTGCTAGTTATATGAGTGCAAAGGTTAAGGTTGAAAAGTCCCTATTAAAAAAATTCTCATAAAAGAAAGAAAAAGAGAAATTTCAACTCTTCTTTTTAATTACATGTGTAGACTTTATTTTCCAATACACATATAAGTTACATAGTTTAGGCCTTTTGAAATATTAAATATGTGAATGTCATAGCTAGGTGTTCTGGCATGGTTAAGATATGTCAGGAGAAAAGATTTAGAAAAGAAGAATTAGCCACATGCTAAGAAAGTCTATCTATATATTATAAATTGTCAGGCCTACTAGGAACCATCTTGTTGGGGATCCTGAGGGGTAAGAATGCAGACAGACTCAGGAAGGCTGGGTGGTGAATGAGTTTAATGAGTTGGGGTACATGCATTTTAGGGGAAATGATGAAGGCTAAGGGATTAGGTAAGCCTTTTGCAGGAACAATGGTTGATAATGATTTACTAGATGGAAACAATGGATGGAGATTGCCGCCTTAGTGGCTCTAAGCAGTGTTTTCTATAGAATAATAAATCACATATCAGCATATCAGTGTATGATCTAATACTGTATGTTCTTCTCACAGAACTCTTGTATTATTATTTCCTTGGCAGACCATCTAGTATTTGGGATGGGGGAAAGTTTGCCTTTCTCATGCTGGGGAGCAGACTACATGCTTTGTGACTTCTAGTTGATGGCTCTGATTTTATTGGGGCCTGCATTCACTACTGGAGGCTACAATAAAACATGTATGTTGGACTTTGCAAGAACTGGATATTACTGGACAATCATATTCAGTTTAAATTAAAATCATGAATTAGGTCTTAAAATCAATTTAATTTTACATTTAAAAAATGCAAGAGGAATTCATAAAAATGATTTAATTTGATTCAATTAATTAGCAAATATTTATTTATTAATTAGGAGCCCATTTTCAAGGCATGTTGGAGGAGAAAATAAATATATTTGTACTAACATGCTTGTAAATATAAAAACATATTTCCATCTTTTTAATTTTTTAATTTTTAATCATTTAATTATTTGCTTATTTTTTAAAAAAACTTTACCTTCTGTCTTAGAATCAATATTGTTTATTGATTCTAAGACAGAAGAGTGGTAAGGGCTAGGCAATAAGGGTTAAATGATTTGCCCAGAGTCACACAGCTATTAAGTGTCTTAGGCTAGATTTGAACTTAGGACCTCCCATGTCTAGTTCTAGCTCTCTATCTACTGAACTACTAGCTGCCCTTTCCCCCTTTTTATTAATGCATTAAATGAATTGATTCTAAGCTGTTTTAATTCAGTATAGAGTAAAGTAATTTACTATTTGTTTTTTAAAATCAAGAGATAGCATTTTAATTTAAATACATAAATTCTTCACTGTTTTAATGCCAGAGAATTTGAGATTCTCTTTGAACTTAAACAGATCCTATTCAGGACAATTTTTGCTGAAAGGTCATAGAATCACTCGAATTTCTTTATGGGATGTAATATAGTGTTTTCCATTATAATTTTAAAAACTTAACTTATAATTTTAACATAAATCATCTTATTATGTATTTAGATGCTCTACAATAGTACTTTTATCTTTCAGAATTGTCTATGTCAAAACTATAGACCTTAAGGCATTATTTTAACAATGATTTGCATTTTCACCTCAGAGGTTGTCAACTTTAATCCAATTGATTTTTTTCTTCGACTTTACTGTAGCTTATATTTTTGCTAAGGAAAGCAGTGCTCAACTTTTCAATTCAGGAGGATAATGAAAGTTAGCATGCATTACCTGATAGAAAAATCACAGAAAATTCAAAGTTGTAAAGGAGTTTCATTGCTGGGGGTAGTTATTGTTTCCATTCTCACATTTGTGTGATGTAAATGAATATTCTTTACCAGCTGCTCTGATAAATTTAACCTTTGATTGCTACAATGATTGTGTCTTATGAGTGGTGGTGTAGAGATATGAATAAAGAATTAGTTTCAAGGCTAAGACATTGGAGGTTCAGGTTCTGCTTCTGATGTTCATGATGTTGTTTTTTTTTTTTTCCAAATTAGCTTGGAGAAAATCTTAGATAGAACCTAGGTTCTCTGAAGTCAGAGATCCTGATTTTGTATTCCTGCTTATTTGCTATTTCTTATGAGACATTGAGCAACCTACTTTCTATCAACTAGACTTCAGTTTCTTCATTTTAAAATGAAGCACTTGGCCTAAAGGTACTTGAATGCAGGGGGTACTTTTACTTCTTTTTGTAAACTCAGCTCCTAGAATAGTGCCTGACACACAGAAGGGGAATGCCTTTGAATAACTTATATTTCTAACTCTCTCACAAACTGACTTTCTCTTAATCTAATGTTATGAAGTTTAAAATGGTGAAGGTAATCTTGATTGTAGATCTATACTGATTAGAGATTAACTGAGATACTGCAAGTGAGGTATTTAGTGCACACAGCCTGGTTAGTCTGTATGGAGTAAATAGCAAAGTAACACCCTGCTCCCTGAGGTCAGAGATGAACTAACAAAAAGAGAAGCAAATCCTACCCTTTTCCCAGCCACCTGATGCCCAGTGTCTTTACCCAGCTGAGTGTCCTGCTTTTTATACCCACATTCTTAACTGCCCCAACAACCCCCTCTCCTGGAGTTCTGTGGGGTACTGTGGAATTCTGTAAGGCAGTTTCACCCCACTTAAGATCATGCATGTTACATAGATCTATTTTCTAGGTCAGTTGTTTTTTCAATAAGATATTTCATGTTTTCCTCAGTGTTTTCATTCCTTTGATTCTGCCTTATTTTTTCTTGATTTCTCATGAAATCATTAGTTTCTAGATGATCAATTCTGATTTTCAAGCCCTGATTTTCCTCTGTCAGTTTTTAGCCCTCCTTTTTTCAGTTGAGCCATTTCTTCTTGCATCACTTTCAGTTCTCTTTCCCACTTTCCCTCTGTCTCTCTTAATTAGTTTTTGAAGTCTTTTTTGGGTTCTTCCAAAATCTGTGTCTGATCCATATTTTTCTTTTGGACTTTAGGTGTGTTTCTTTTGCTTTCACTGTCCCCTTCTTTGTGGGTACATTGCTTTTTGACTCCATAAAAATTCTAGAGAATTAGGTGCTTTTTTGTTGTTTACTCATTTTCCTATGTAATTTTAGGTTGGCTTGAGGGGATAATGTGATGGTCTGAGGGTTGAGAGCCCTGAGAGCCCCCTCCCCCTGCTTATTCAACTGACCCTAGTGATGCTGATAGCTTAAAGACTTGCCTCAGGATTAGGTGTAAGTTGTTGATCTCACTCAGATCTTGAACAGGTCAGGGACTTATCAAATTCTAGCCTCAGGCTTAGTCTCAAGTTTTTGGTCTCCTCCAGTGTACTTGATCCAATCAGGCACACCCATCATTGTCCAGTTTTGGAGCTCTTCCCTGAGCTTTAGGCAAAAAGATCAGTACTTAATACTATTATGCTATCATCCACTTCAAAGTGTGAATTAAGTCTTTGTCCCAAGCCCCCATTAGAATTCCCTGGACTTCTCTACAGTTTTGAAATTTTAAGGGGTTTGTGTTGCCTGGTACCTCTCTTTGTTCAGGGAGGGTCACAGGGTCTTGATTTTGGCTTTAGCATAGGTTCCCAATCTTGAACAGCAGATGTGGGGTGGGGGATATGGTTTGCTTTTCACTTGCTCTTTCCACATTGATATAGCTTCTTGTTGGGTCTGCTCTCCTTTCACCTCAGTGCTTTTGTTCATCCTCTACCTTTTGGATTTTTCTTTTCTTGAAAGTTGTTTCACTCTGCCTCCTTGTTGGTTCTTTTACTCCTACATTCAATTTGTGGTGATATTTTAAACTTGGTTTGAAATATATGGCATAAATATGTCCTAGATTCATAGGCCTCATTAATATTGGAAAAGTATTTATGCTGTTTTGACTATTCCCCAACATTTTGTAGTAAATACCATTTAAATGGATAGTTATTTGGTAAATGTTTCTCCCTACCACTAAACAGTGGAAGGAAAATCCAATGCATAACAAATATGTTTATTTCAGAAGGGTTTATTGAAGACTATTTGTTATTAAAGTACATAAGTTATAGCCAAACTGAAAATGGATGAGCAGAATTTGCAGGGAGCATAAAATCTGCTAAGGTACCTACTTTCATCTGAGGTTCCTCTAGTCCATTGATTCCCAAAGTGGGTGCCACCCCCCCTGGTGGATGCTACAGTGATCCAGGGGGGCGGTAATGGCCACAGGTGCATTTGGGGGCAGTGAAGAACTGTAAGAGGGTGGTGATAATATGTGACTGGGGGCGCTAAGTAATATTTTTTCTGGAAAGGGGGTGGTAGGTCAAAAAAATTTGGGAACTACTGCTCTAGTCCTTTATAGTTCCTATTCTTCCACCAGCCTTCACCACATCAAAAGAAAAAACAGGATTCATGAAAAGATTGAACAAAAATTTTTCAGTATCAGTGCACTGTGAGACTACTTTGCTCTTCTTTATTAATAGGAAAATAAACTGCTTCTGACATCTTTTATCAGAAAGATCCACTTTTAAGGTTTCTGTAAAGTTTTAATGGTGATCTTTTATGCAGTGTAATAGGATAGATTTGATTTTAAAATTTTTTTCGTTCATGTCTTCAGCTTCAGTTCTTTAGTTTGTTCTCTCTGACGAAGACTTCCATATTATTTCTTGTATCTTAAAAATTTGTTTTCATATATTAAGCTTATCTGGTTAAATGCAAGACACAGTTATGTCTGAAATGATGGTAGAGTTTCAATGCATCTGAAAGATAAAGCTTGGGTAATTTCTCATGTTTTTGACCTAGTCCCCAATTGCCATAATAATCCAATGTGTGTATCTCTTTGTGTGTTTACCAGTTATTCACCACACTTTTTGAGTAAGTGTTCATCTTTCATTTACATTTTGAGGGTGATGATGCATATGTTTTATTAATATTTATTTTTTTTTGGTTAGAATACTTTTGAAATCAATTACAGCCCATTTTGTAGGTTGCATATTGCATATTAAGACTGAGATTGCCTAAGTAGTAATTGCTTTAAACATTTTGCTTTCATTTAATTTTGATTTTAGGATGCCTGAAAATATTAAAATATTTATCCTTAGCATTCTCTTTAGTACTTACACCTTCTCACCACTCTTTTCATAACTGATTGAAAGGAGAAGTCATGAACCCCAACATCCACTTAATGAATGTGTTCAAAACAGGTATTTCCTCATTTCCCATGTAGCTTAACAACCTTGGGATTTTTCTGACTTTTCCATATTGCATGTTGGATAGTTTTCCCATTCCTTCTTTAGTTAAATTTTGTTTCCAGAGTCATTATACTGAATTCACTTTTGTATGCTTGTGAAATCTGGACAATTTACAAGCACATGCCAGAAAAATGAATCATTTCCAATTAAATTGTTTTAGGAACATTCTGAAAATTACTTTTCAAGATAGGGTATGGGACACTGAAGTCCTCTTTCTAGCTGAAATGTCAAACATTCAGATTAGTTTTTATTTAATTAATTAATTTAGAATATTTTTCCATGGTTACATGATTTATGTTCTTTCCCTGCACTCCTACCTTCCCCTCCCAGAGCCAACAAGCAATTCCACTGTGTTTTATATGTATCATTGTTCAAAGCCTATTTTCCTAGTATTAATTTTTGTAATAGTGTGATCATTTAAAGTCAACATCGCCAATCATAACTCCATTGAACCATGTGATCAATCATATGTTTTTCTTCTGAGTTTCTATGCCCACAGTTCTTCCTCTGAATGTAGCTAGTTTTCTTTCTTGTAAGTCCCTCTCAGAATTGTCCTGGATCATTGCATTGCTGTTAGTTGAGAAGTTGATTATGTTCAGTTGCACCACAGTATATCAGTCTCTGTGTACAATGTTCTCCTGGTTCTGCTCCTTTCACTCTGCATCAATTCCTGGAGGTCATTCCAGTTGGCATGGAATTCCTCCAGTTCATTATTCCTTTTAGCACAATAGTACTCCATCACCAACAGATACCACAATTTATTCAGCCATTCCCCAATTGATGGGCATTCCCTCATTTTCCAGTTGTTGGTTTTTTTTGTTTGTTTTTGTTTTTGTTTTGTTTTTTTGCCACCAGAAAGAAAGTGGCTATGAATATTTTTGTACACGTTTTTTCTCTTTGGGGTACAAACTCAGCAGTGGTATGGCAAGAAGTTTTTAGAGCCCTTTGTGCATAGTTCTAAATTCCCTTCCAGAATGGTTGGATCAATTCACAATTCCACCAGCAATGCATTAATATCCCAATTTTGCCACATCCCCTCCAATATTAATTACTTTCCTTTGCTGTCATAATGGCCAATCTGCTAGGTGTGAGGTGGTGGTACCTCAGAGTTATTTTGATTTGCATTTCTCTGATTATTAAAGATTTAGAACACCTTTTCATGTGCTTATTGATAGTTTTGATTTCTTTATCTGAAAACTGCTTATTCATGTCCCTTGCCCATTTATTAATTGGAGAATGGATTGATTTTTTGTACAATGGTCTTAGCTGCTTATAAATTTGAGAAAGTAGACTTTTGTCAGAGGTTTTTGTTATTAATTTTTTCCCAATTTGTTGATTTCCTTCTACTTTTGGTTACATTGGTTTTGTTTATACAAAACCTTTTTAATTTAATATAATCAAGAATATTCATTTTACATTTTGTAATATTCTCTATCTCTTATTTCTTTTCTTCCCTCTAGATCTGACTGATATACTATTCTATGTTCACTTAATTTACTTATAATTTCCTGCTTTATAAGAAATGTCAAGCATTCAAATTCTATTGCAGAGAATAGAACTTAAATGGGCTGATAGACTGTCCATAGTTTTCCACAAGCAAATCAAACATTTCAGTGTTTTCACTATATTGAATCATATATATTCACATATTGCAAATGTACACACACACACACACACACACACACACACACACACACACACACACATATACAAAACTTGCAACTCAATCCCATACTCATGAATCATGGGATTCCTGAGTATGGGATTGAGTTGCAAGTTTTGTGATAATCCTTAAAGACATTTTATATTTTAGTGACTTTGAGAGATTTTAAAATAATTATCAATAAATAATAGTTTGCTCTTTCAAATCTAAAAATTCTGTCACAACCTTTTTGTAACTTGAAACAATATACTGATTGTTTTAAAGGGTTTATAGACTGTCTATGTATTTGTCTCTGTGTGTTTGTTTGATACAAGCAAGCTATGTATGGTTTATATAAAATCAAGGAGTGATTTATTGGCCTATATGCTTAGATTTCAGGAAAATATGTTATACTTTCTATAAAAAGTTTGTGACCTGACTTAAAAATTAGAGGAAGACAGAAGTCTGCTGGTAACTGCAGATATCCTGGGAGGTTGATTGGTTTAAAAAAAAAAGAGAGAGAGAGAGAGAGAGAGAGAGAGAGAGAGAGAGAGAGAGAGAGAGAGAGAGTCAGTTGGAGACACACTGGAGTTATGGAAGCTGTTCTAAGAATTTCCTGTTACATCTTTATTTTTCATTCTTTTTTTCTCATGTTCCCAGATGCTGGTAAGAATTACATTTTTTTTCTCTAAACAGTGTAAAGCTCCAGGTTACATAAAAGTTGGCAGAAGAGTACATTTTTTCATATAGATTACATTTTATTCTAAAAAGAATTCAAGGCTAACAAGACTTTATGTTATCCAATTATTATTTTGGTAACAGACCTTCAGCATATTTCAAAGGGTAGGTTAGGTGTAAGAACTTTTAAATTTATGGAGTTAAGTTCAGCGTGGGAAAGTAGTGAAGCAAGAAAGTATTTTGATTTGCCATGCTCTGTCCTTCAAATTTCTGAGACAGAGAGAGATTAAAGCAGCTTCTGCTATTTTTCTGAGGTTATGAACTATTAACTTATTAAATGCTGGTTTATTATAGGTTGTTTAGAGGATTTCTATAAGAGTTGGAGCTTTCCTAAAGATATAGATTATAATAATTTCAATAATAAGAAGGGTTGGTCAGAAGGGAATTACATAGAGGGGTTTTATTGAGTTTTCTATCCATCCTGTGGTTGATTTTCAGGTCACAGGGGTCAGTGTAGGACCGTGTCAAACTGCACTGACTTGATGGAACCTCTTTCCTCTGGGGGGAGGGGGGGAGGCGGCTCTTGGCAGATCTGAGCTCCATAGCACTGTGTGCACTCAGGCCTCTGAGGCTGCTGTGAAGATAGCCCTAGGGAAAAATTTTCCAGCCAGAATCTAAGGTTGAAATGACTATCTACTTGCAGATTGAGCTAGAAAATGAGCAAACAGCATCAGAAAAAACTCTTGATCCCAAAAAATTTCAATGGAGGAAAAGATGGTGAGAAACAAATAAACACATGAAAACTGAAATTGGTCACAAGTTTTGAAAGAACTCAAAAAGACGTTCAAAAACCAAATAAGACAAGTATAAGGAAAATGGCAAAAAAAAGAAATAAAAGTAATGCAAAAAGAAAATAACAAATGGAAAAAGAGAAATAGAAATCAAATGAATAAATAAGCAGATTAAAAACCAGAACTGACCTGCTGGAAGAACAGACCAAAAAGACCAATGAAAAAAAGAGTGCCATGAAAAGTAGGAGAAATGGACCAAATGGAAAAGGAAGATCAAAACATCATATAATAAAGTGAGTCTTTTTTTTTAACCCTTACCTTTTGTCTTGGAACCAATACTGTGTATTGATTCCAAGGTGGAAGAGTGGTAAGGGCTAGGCAATGGGGGTTAAGTGACTTTCCCAGAGTCACACAGCTAGGAAGTATCTGAGGCTGGATTTAAATTCAGGACTTCCCATCTTTGGGCCTGACTCTCAATCCACTGAGCTACCTAGCTGCCTCCATATTTAGTCTTTAAAAGCTAGAATTGGGAAGTAGAAGCTGTTGATTTCACAAGACATCAGGAAACAATAAAAAAAAACACCAAAGAATGAAAAAATAGAAGAAAATATGAAATATCTCATTGAAAAAACTACTAACATGGAAAAAAGATCTAGGAGAGACAATTTGAGAATTATTGGACTACCTGAAAGTCGTGACCAAAACAAACAAACCAAAAAAAGCCTATACATCATGTTACAAGAGATTATCCAAGAAAATTGCTCTTATTCTCTCTCTCTCTCTCTCTCTCTCTCTCTCTCTCTCTCTCTCTCTCTCTCTCTCTCTCTCTCTCTCTCTCTTCTCCAAGGCAGAAGAGTGGTAAGGGTAGGCAATAGGGGTCAAGAGACTTGCCCAGGGTCACACAGCTGGGAATTGACTGAGGTCATATTTGAACCTAGGACCTCCCGTCCCTAGGCCTGGTTCTCAATCCACTGAGCTACCCAGCTGCCCCCTCTTATTCTATTTAAAAAGAGGTCAAAATAGACATTGAAAGATCCCATAGATCACCCCCTACATTAAATACCAAAAAGACAACCCCCAGAAATGTTATAGCCAAATCCAAGAGATTCTAGGCCAAGGAGAAAACATTGCAAACAGCCAGAAGGAGACTATACAGATATCAAGAAGCCCCAGTCAGGATTACAGAGGATCTGGCAGCCTCCACATTAAAGGACTACAAGGATTGGAGTATGATATTCAGGAAGGCAAGAATATTGGATCTAATATATATTTTAGGGCAATGTATGGACCTTTAATAAAACAGAAGACTTCCAAGCATTCCTGAAGAAAAGACCAGACTTGAACCAAAAAAAAAAACAAAAAACCCTTGATGTCCCAATACAAAATTGTAGAAAACTATAAAAAGGTGTGAAAAGGGAATTCTTTCTTTGCTTTGTCTATTCTGAGTTTACACTTGACAAAGGGAATCCTTTATTCCCTTTGTCTGTTTTGAGTTAATACAGCTTTTAATTACATCAACAAAAGCTTGAACTAGGTGGAGGAGCTCACAAACCACTTAAAGGATTCACACCCTTTCAACTCAATCAGACATGAATTGAAAACTCACACCTCAGTCAGGAATTTCTGACTCTTTTGAGGAGTATTCACCTCTACAGAAGGTAAGAAGTGGTTCCCAAAAACACTGCCCTCTGGGCAGTGCTAGGCAATTTGGAAACTGTGATTGGCCCTTGCAAAAAGGGGAAGGGACAATAAGCCATTATAAAAGGCCCCGAATTTCTGGGCCTAGGGAAGTCAACTACAAGAAGGAAGTTACCTTCAAGGAAGAGTTGGACTTCAAGAAGGAAGTCAGCTTAAGGAAAAGTTTGACTCAAATAAGAAAGTAAGCCTCAAGAGTCACCTTTAGCTCAAGTCATCCTCTTGACCTGCCTATTGGAGGGAACTTGGGTGAGTGGATAGCTGGTTTTCCCTTTCTATCTTCTAGAGAGAGTTTAATTCTGGTTGAAGGTCAACAAGTCCTGGTTGAGGCAAGCACTAGAACAATATTTAGTTAGATAGGCTAATGTCATCTCTATCCTTTTGTCTTTCTCTATTTTACTCTTTCCACCTCTTTTGCAAATAAAAGCTATTAAAGTAATTTCAACTTTGAGCAATATTACTTTGAATTGGTAAGCAACATTATTATTTATAATCTTCATATATTTTAGTCTAACCATTAAAATCTAATTCTGACAAAAGTAAATAAGAAAGAAAAGAAATTTAATGCCTTCAACAAGATGAAATTGATTATATTTCTATATGGAAAGATGATATTTGTAACTCTTAAAATTATTTTCATTTTCATAGTAGTTAGAAGAAATATACATAGGCAGAGGATGTGGTATTAATAGCTGTTTAAGATGATATGTAAAAAATAGGAGAAAAATGTATATTATCCTAAAAGAAATGCAAAGGAAGAAATACAATGGGATAAATTATACCACTTAAAGAGGTACAGGGGTGTGTGTGTGTGTGTGTGTGTGTGTGTGTGTGTGTGTGTGTGAATATTATTACTAGGAAAGAAGGATGAGTGAGTGACAGGTAATATTTTAACCTTATTCTCATAGGATTCCATACCTCAATGAATCTAAGTATTTTATCTGACCCCATAAAGAAGTAGAAGTGGAATAATAAAGGGGAGTGTGTGTGTGGGGTTAAAATAAGGGAGAGAAAAGGAGGGAGTGATTAAAAGCAAAACATTGGTATAGAGGGAAAGAGGGAAAGGAAAAAGGTCTGGATTAAAAGAGAAAATCAAGATGTTGGGAAATATTCAGATAGTAATCATAACTGTGAATGCAAATGGGATGAACTCACTAATAAAACAGAAGTGGATAGCATAGTGGATTAAAAACAGAAATCCTACCATACATTATTTACCAGAAACACATTTGAAGCAGGTACACACACCCAGAGTAAAGGTAAGAGGCTAGAGCAGGATTTATTGGGCTTCAACTGAGAAATGGAAGGCAAGAGTAGCAATCATGATCACAGACAAAGCTAAAGAAAAATAGTTCTGATTAAAAGAGATAAGGAAGATAATTATATCCTGATAAAAGGAAGTAGACAATGAAGAAATATCTGTTCTCAACATAAATGCACCAAATGGTGTAGAATCCAGATTTTCAAATTTGAAACTATAGGATATTAAGAAGTAAATAGATAGTGAAGCTATGCTAGTGGGGGACCTCAGCTTTACCCTATCAGATCTAGATGAACTGAACCAAAAAAAATTAGAAAGAAGTAAAAGAAACGAATGAAATTTTAGAAAAAAATTAGGGTCAATAGATATCTGGAGAAAATTAAATAGATTTAAAAAGGAATATACTTTCTTTTCAGCAGTATATGGTCCATATACAATGATTGACCATGTAGTGGAGCATAAAAACATTGCAAACAAATGCAAAAAAAGCAGAAATAATAAAAGAAATAAATTTTGATCATAATGCATTAAAATTATAATTAGTAAGGGTTCATGGAGAGGCAAATTAAAAATTAATTGAAAACTAAATAATTGAATTCTCCAAAACTGATCCCATTGAAGAGAATGAAAATGAGTAGACAACATATCAAAATTTGTGGGATACAGCCAAAGCAGTACTCAGGGGAAATTTTATTGATGTGAGTGCCTATATCAACAAAAAAGAGAAAGAGAAGATCAATGAATTGGGCACACAACTAATTAAAAAAAAAAAACTAGAAAAAGGACAAATTAAAAATCCCCAAATAAGACTATACTGGAAATCCTAAAAATCAAAGGAGACATTAATAAAATGGAAAGTAAATGATCTATTGAACTAATAAATAAGACTAGGTGTTGGTTCTTTGGGAAAAATAAACAAATAAAACAAAGTATTGGTGAATCTAATTAAAAAAGAGAATAAAATTATCAAAATCACAAACGAAATGGGTGATTTCATCTCTAATGAAGAGGAAAATAAAGCAATTATTAGGATCTATTTTGCCCAATTATATGACAATAAATATTGCTATGTCGGTGAAATAGATGAATATTTACAAAAAATAACTTGTCTAGATTAACAAAAGAGGAAATAGAATGCTTGAATAATCTTATCTCAGAAAAAGAATTTGAACAAGCCTTTAATGACCTCCCTAGGAAAAAATACACAGGGATAGATAGATTCACAATTGAATTCTATCAAACATTTAAAGAACAGCTGATCCTAGTATTATACAAAATTTTTTGACAAAATGAAAAGGAGTCTTACCAAATTCTCTTTATGACACAAATATGGTAGATACCCAAGCCAGGCAGACCAGAAATAGAGAAAGAAAAAGATAGACCCAAATCTTTAATTAACATAGATGCAAAAATCTTAAATAAAATACTAGCAAAGAGACTATAGCAAGTTATCATAAGGTTATCCACTATGACAAGGTCAAGGCTGGTTTTATATTAGGAAAACCATTAGCATAATTGACCATATCAATAATCAAATTAAGAGAAATCACATGATTTTCTCTAGACAAAATACAATGCTCTGTCTATTGAAAACACTAGAAAGTATAGGAATAAAAGAGTCATTCCTCAAAATAACAAGTAGTATTTATTTAAAATCATTAGCAAGTATCATCTGCAATGGGGACAAGCTAGAAGCCTCCCCAGTAAGATCAGGAGTGAATCAAGGATATCCATTGTCGGCACTGTTATTTAATATTGTATTAGAAATGCTAGCTTTAGCAATAAGAGTGGAAAAAGAAGTTGAAGGATTTAAAGTTTTCAATGAGAAAACTAAACTATCAATTTTTGCAGATGATATGATGGTATAGGTAGAGAATCCTAGAAAATCAAATTAAAAAATTCTAGACATTTCAAGAAGTTATAAAGGAACTGATCAATAGAAACATAAATGACATTGTTGATATATACTTCTAAAATTTCTTTAAAGAAGTTATAAAGGAAAATTGTTTAGGTATCTTAGAACCAGAGAAGAAATAGATATTGAAAAAATCTGCCAGTTAACTTCCTGAAAGAAATTCCCAAATTAAAACTCCCAGGAATGTTATAGACAATGTCAAGGACTCCTATGTCAATGAAAGAAACACTACAAGCAGTTATGAAGAAAGAAATAATTCAAATACCATGGAGCCACAGATAGGATCATACAAGATTTAGTACCTACCACAATAAAGGAGTAGGGTATGTGATTTATGATATTCCAGATGGCAAAATAACTATGATTATAACCCATAATAAACTTCATGACAAAACTGAGTATAATTCTATAAGTGAAAAAAATGGATATTGAATGAAACAGGACTTATAAGCATTCTTGATTAAAAGACCATAACTGAATAGAAAATTTGACATTCAAACACAAGACTCAAGAAAAGCAAAAGCAGTTTAAAATGAGCAAGAAGTCATAAAGGATTTAATAAAGTTAAACTATTTACATTGCAATATGGGAGTCAATACATTTAACCCATTTGCATTAGAGTGGTTAGAAGGAGTCTACAGAAATAGAGGTCATTGGTCTTTTATGCTGGAGTGATCTCAAAAGAAAAAATATTAGAGTGAGGAAGAGTGATATACTGGGACAACAGAGAGAGAGAAGAAGAATAGGAATGATTATCTCATGGGAAAAAAACACTCAAACAATTTTTACAATGGAAGGGAAAAAGGGGGAAGCAAAGTTTGAACTTCAGTCCCACTGGAATTGATTCCATGATGGAAAAACACACAAAATTGGGTATAAAAACTCATCTTACCCATTGGGGAGATAAGTGAGGAAAGAATAAAAGAAGGGAGGGGTGGTAAGAAGAAGTGTAAATTAAGGCATTGTGAATTAAATACTTAAGGGACCTCGAATGCAGTCTAATACCAGAAGACTCACCTAATAGGGCATCACAGGGTCATGTGTCTTAATTTAATAGTGTGGTAGGTGAAATTCCTGACCAGCAGTAATCAAGGGATGTGACAGTATATGGACTAAAGTGAAACCTTGGTCAATTAAAAAATCTTAGGGGGAAAAGTTTAGATTCATTTTAAAAAGCCAATGCATAAAGTGGACTAACTCACTGGTATTTTGTGGTCTTGTGAAAGGACCAGCAGGTCCTTGTCTATGTAAACCATCTCTGGCAAGCAGTGCAGCGGGGGGCTGGCCACCAGTAGGGACCACACATTCTGGGAATCCAGGAACTATGACTTTCAACTGAGGCGAGAACTTTGAGTTAGTTATGCTGGTAATATTTTCTTCTTTTTGTATTTCTTTATTTTGATTAATTAATACTTTTGTCTCCAAGATTATTTTATACAAAAGGTAATGTTCAGGAGGAAAACAAACTTTTGATGAAGGTACAGTATAAAAGAAGGGAAAGATACAAAGAAGAGAATAGGATGTAGGGAAATGCACAATAAACTATGGATGTGAATGATTGGAACTCATCAATAAAAATCAAGAGGATAACAAGGGATTAGAAACTAAAATCCAACATTTAAAAAAATTTTATAAGGGGTACGTGAATAAGAAAGACATTCCTGGAGTTAAAATATGAGGATGAAGCATAATCTGCTCTACCTCAGATAAAATAAAAAAGATTATGGGCAGAAATTTGAGTGTAGATAAGGCAAAAACAACAACAACAACAACAGAGAACTAATATATGTAGAGAGATAATTCCGGAAATAACATTTTGCTAAAATGTGTCATATTCAGTTAATATCAATAATGAATAAATAGTATATATATTCACAAAATAGCATAGCATTCATATTCTTGAGGGAAAAGTTAAATAAATTCAAGGAAGAAAGAGAAAGTAAAACAATACTAGTAGGGGATCTCAATTAATCTAATCATAAAATAAACAAAAAAGGAGTTAAGGAAATGAATTGAACTTGCCAAAACATAGATACAACAACCTATAGAGAAAACAGAGAAAATAGATAGGAGTATATATTTTTTTCATCTGTATATGACGCCTTTATAAAAATAAGCCTTTATATTAGGGCATTAATACCTCACAAATATTTTCCAAAAAATATTAATGTACCCTTATAAAAACAAATCATAGAAACCATTAATGATTTCATTAGAGATTAAAATTTCATTAAAGACAAAAATCAAACAGCACACTACAAATTGTGGGTTGAAGTCAAAGAAGTACTTAGAAAAAAATTTATGTAGCTAAACATATACCAGTAAAAGAAAGAGCAGATCAATTAAATGGCCAGAGAACTAAAAAAAAAAAAAAAAACTAGAAGGAAAAAATAATCTCCAATTAAAAACCAAAATAAATATCCTGAATTCAGAGTATTGAAACTGAAAATAAAACATTGAATTGTTAAATACAATTAGAAACTGGCTTTATGAAAGAAAAACCAAGAAAACAGATCAATTACTGACTTTGAAAAAGAAAGAAAATAAGAAAATCAACAGTATAAAAAATTAAAATAGTGAATGTACAACAAATTAAAGATAAAATTACAGTATTTATAAGGAGAAATTTTTACTATATATCAAAAACTTAAGTCAAATAGATGAATGTTTATAAAAGTTTTAGATTGACCAAATTAACAACAAAAATAGAATATTTAAAAAATCTCATTAAAAAATTGAAGAAGACATTAAGGAGCAATCCTGAAGGAAAAAAAAAATTCCAAACTCTAATTATTCGTTAAATCACGTTCAAATTTAAGCTAAACTTATTTCACCTCTTCAGAAACAGAAATTTGAAGTTGCTCATTATGAGAAAGTTTTAATTAAACTGAACAATATCCAGAAACACCTTGGCCACATCAATCTTTTCTCTTCATATTTCACTTTTCAGATTACCCCACTATGCAAAACTCATCATGAAGTTTTAATAAATCCTCTAAATAGTTATTATTTTTTTTACTTAAGTGAGAAAATTTAGAGCTTGTGTTTAGTTTGTTTATCACTAAATGAGCATGCCATTTTTTCTGGACTGATGATGATTTTTAAAGAAACTTTTAAGCCAATATTTTGAAGAGAAAACTTGCCTACTGTGCTATTCTTCTGTTTTTTATCTCTAATGTCCCTCTTAGATAGACAATTATGTTATTCCCTAAGATTTATGATGATGCATAATAGATTATATAGTTTAGCAACTGAACTTTGACTAGAATTATAGGTACATAAATGATAATGACTTCATATAATATTAAAATTATGATTAACAATTAATATTCTATGTATGAACTGACAACTCATTGTGACTTTAAAAATCTTTCTCCCTGATGCTTACCAAGCCCAGTTCCAAGACTTGCTCTTTCAGCTGGGACTTTCTCTTCCTTCTTAATACCCCTTCACCCCTCATTCTCCAGTCCTGATGACCTGAGACCAGAGCTAATCCTCATTAGAATGGAGATTAACTACTTTCTGGCTTTGGGGACAATAGGGAGTTGTAATCAAGTAATTATTCACATCTAATTAAGATTTTTGCTCTGATTAAAAAATACTTAAAGGAACACTGAAAAAGGCAATATATTTAGATAAGGGAAGAAAGCAAAGGGAAGGCAGCTTATCTGAAATCTTTTATTTTTAAAACTTTTTTATTATTTATTTTATGGAACCTTTGAATCTGTCCTTTATGAAATGGGAAGGTATTCTATAAAATTTCATTTAACTCAATGCAGCAGTATAGGGGAATATTCCCAGAGAGTAATAACTTCATATAATGTTTTAAGATTTATAAATCACTTTTCTCACTACAATTCTATGTAATACATATTTTCAGAATAAGCATCCTCATTTTACTGATGAGGATACAAAAATTCTGGAATTATGTCATTAGCCTCTAGTCTAAGAAACTATTTGAACCTTGGTCTCATAATTTAGGAACTTTTTGAAAGATGAATTTGATGGAAAAAAATATGGGCTTCCAGAATATCCTAAGCCAAGTCTCTAAAAAACACCTTTAAACTAATTTCAAATAATACATTTTTGTCCAAAATGCTACAAAATGTCATAAACTTAGTTTATTAATTTGATGTTCAGTTCAGTTTGTTATTCACAAAACCAGTAAGCTTATTTGGGGGAGGGTTGATAATGATTCTTTTTTAAAAAATTATTTATTATTTTTTAAAAATATTGGTTCATGTATACATGATTTGTTTTCTTTTCCTTCCCCTTTCCCTCCACTAAGTTGTACAAATGTTATCACTTGATACCTATTTCCATATTACTCATTTTTGCTATAGAGCAATCTTTTAAAGCCAAAACTCCATATCATATACTTACGTATACAAGTGATAAGTAATAATCCATATGTTTTTCTTCTGCATTTCTACTCCCATAGCTCTTTCTCTCAATGTGGATAGCATTCTTTCTCATAAGTCCTTTAGGAGGGTTCCAGATTATTGCATTGTTACTGGTAGTAAAGTCCATTATATTGGATAGTTCTTCAATGTTTCACTTTCTATATACAATGTTCTCTTGGTTCTACTCATTTCACTCTGCAATAGTTCACTGAGATTTTCCCAATACACATAGAAACCCTTCATGTAACCTTCAGACAATATATTGAAGAAAAAACTTTTTCACTGTACTATTCTTCTGTTTTGATTTTATACTTATGATTCAGGGGACCCAATTATCCTGTCTTATGGTTATGTAGCATATGTAAATAAACAACATATTTATACTAAAATTATTATGTTATCTACAATACACATTACTTAAGCATTTAACATTATTTAGTATATTCCTTTCTCTAATTCCACTGGGGATATCCTTTATAGGAAAACATGGGGAAAAATTACTGACGATGAAAAGACATGAGTTCATGGATTGGATATACCATTGGATTCTTAAAAATTATTTCATTAGAACATACACTATGAAATGTTCTACTGTGTTGAAAAGCTTAGAACCTGTTTTCTAGAGATTAGCCTAATTTTCTGTAGAAAAACTTGTCACTAGCAAGCTGGTCATTTAATAATAATTCTTTGGCTAGGGCAAAAAATATTCTATTCACTTTAAAAAACTTTCCATACAACAGTATCAGATCTGAAATTGTTCTATAAAGCAGCCATCATCAAAGCAGTCTGGTACTGGCTAAGAAATAGAATGGTAGATCAATAGAGTCAATTAAATAAACAATATACAGGGGCAAATAACCTTAGCAACATAGTGTTTGATTAAATCAAAGGGCCTTTTTGGAATAAAAATTCACTATTCAACAAAACTTAATGGGAAAATCAGAAAACAGTATGGCAGAAGGTATATATAGATCAATGTCTCACACCCTATAAAAGGATAAGGTAAAAATGGATATATGATTTGGATATAAAGAGTGACACCACAACTAAATTAGGGGAACACAGAAGAGTTTACCTGTCAGATCTTTGGAGAAGGAAAGAATTTATAACCAAATAAGAGAAAGTATTAAAAGATATAAAATAAATCATTTGGATGGCACTAAAAAGTGGTACAGGAAGAAATGGGCCAACTGAAAAAGGGGAACCAAAAACTGACAGAGGAAAATCAGGGCTTAAAAATCAGAATTGATCATCTAAGAACTAATGATTTCATGAGAAATCAAGACGACAAAGCATAATCAAAGGAATGAAAAAAAAACAGAGGAAAACATGAAATATTTTATTGAAAAAAGAAACAATTGACCTAGAAAATAGTTCTAGGAGAGACAATGTGAGAATTGTTGGAGTACCTGAAAGCCATGATCAAGAAAAAAACATAGATATCATAGATAGCCCAGAGATCCTCAAAAAAGAAAATAATGTTAAAATTGAAAGAATTCACACATCACATCCAGAAAGAAATACTCAAATGACAACTTCTAGGAATACAATAGCTAAATTCAAGAGTCACCAACCCAAGAAAAAATATTGCAAGCAGCCAGAAAGAAACCATTCAGATACCATGGAGCTACAACTAGGATCACACAGAGCCTACATTAAAGGCTTGAAATAAGTTATTGAGGAAGGCAAAAGATTTGGGTTTACAACCTAGAGTCATCTATCCAGCAAAACTGAGTATATACTTTCAGGGGAAAAATGGATATTCAAAAATATTGAAGATTTCCAAGCATTCCTGATGAATAAGCTAATCCTGAACAAAAAATTTGAAGTCCAAACATGAGACTCAAAAGAAGTCCAAAAAGATAAATAAGAAAGAGAAAATTTAAGGGACTCATTAAGATCAACATGTTTATAAGTCTACATGGAAAAAGAATTTCTGTAATTATCAAAAATTACCTTTATTAGTAGAGAAGATAGAAGGGATTTATTCAGAAAGAGGGTGGAGAAGTAACCTGATTATGATTATATAATATATGTAAATATGACGAGATGGAATAATATGTATGTATTATATGCTATATAAAAAATCAGTCAAGGGCTGAAAAAGTGGGTTGCACTGAGAAAAAAAGGGAAGGGAGAGATAGAATCTGATAAATTATATAACCTAAAGAAGTGTGAAAAATCATTATAGAGAGTGTAGGATAAGAGGGGTGACAAGCAATGCTTAAACTTTACTCTCACCTTAAAGGGTTCAGAGAGGGTAAAATGAGTATACTCAGTGGGATATAGAATCCTTTCTTGTCCTACTCATTGGGGTATAGAATTCTATCTTATCACATGGAGAAGTAGAGGGGAATAAGACAAAGGAAGAGGGAGTGGAAACTGGCAGGGGTGTGGGTGACAAAAAGTAAAATACTAGTGAAGAGGAACAGAAAGAAAGGGAATAGAACAGGATTTAAAGGGGATAATATGATGGAGGGCAATATACAGTTAGTAATCACAATACTCAATGTGAATGGGATGAATTCACACATTAAGCAGAAGTGGAGAACAGAGTGGATTAAAAACA
>NC_058132.1:395000821-395088635 GCF_016433145.1 Gracilinanus agilis | reverse complement strand
ACATGTATGCACCAAATGGTATAGCATCCAAATTTCTAAAGGAGAAATTAGTGGAGACTAAGGAGGAAATAGATAGTAAAACTATACTATTGGAAAACCTGAATCTTCCTTTATCAGATCTAGATGAATCAAACCAAAAAATAAATAAGAAAGGGGTAAGAGATGTGAAAGAAATCTTAGAAAAATTAGAGTTAATAGATATGTGGGGAAAAATAAATATGGACAAAAAGGAATATACTTTCTTTTCAGCAGCACATGATCTATTCATGGCCCTGATGGCAAACTTATGACATGTGTATCAGCACTGACTTACATAGCCATTTTCAATGGCATGTGGCCACATGTGACCTCATACAGAGAAGTGTATTATTTAAATATAAATATCACAAAATTATGTTTTTTTTCTTGAAGTGACACACTGCCCAAGTTATGCTTGGTTTTTTGACAAATTTTGAAACACCAAACTCAAAAGGTTGCCCATCACTACACTAGGGCATAAAAACATGACTAACAAGTGCAGAAGAACAGAAATAATAAATGTAACCTTTTCAGAACATAATGTAATAAAAATAATAATTAGTAAGGGTACACAGAGTCAAATCAAAAATTAATTAGAAATTAAATAATATCATTCTCCAAAATTGGTTAGTTAAAGAACAAATCATAGAAAAATAATTTCATTGAAGAGAATGACAATGATGAGACATCCTATCAAAATATATGGGATGTAGCCAAAGCAGTACTCAAANGACAATGATGAGACATCCTATCAAAATATATGGGATGTAGCCAAAGCAGTACTCAAATTCTAGGATATATTTTTCCTCCAGATGAATTTTATTAGTTTTTTCTAATTCTATAAAATAGGTTTTAGTAGTTTGATAAGTATGGCAATGAAGAAGTAAATTAAATTAGGTAGAATTGTCATTTTTATTATATAAGCTTGACACAGCCATGCTCAATGAATATTTTTCTAGTTGTTTAGATATAATTTTATTTGTGTAAAAAGTTTTTTTGTAATTTTGTTTACATAATTACTGTGTTTGTCTTGGCAAATAGATTCCCAAGTATTTTACCTCATCAAGAATGAATTTAAATGGAGTTTCTTTTTCGAATTCTTGCTACTAAGTTTTTTTGGAAATATATAGAAATGCTAAAGGTTTATGTGGGTTTACTTTGTATCCTACAACTTTATTAAGGTTATTAATCATTTCAGCTAATTATGTGATTGATTTTCTAGGATTCTCTAAATTTACCACCATATTATCCATAAAGAGTGATAGTTTAGTTTCCTTATTGTCTACTTTAATTCCTTTAATTTCATTTTTTCTCTAATTGCAAAACTAGAATTTCTAGTATAATATTAAATAATAGTGGTGATATTGTACATGCTTGTGTACTAATTAAAATGGGTTTGACAAATATAAAAAATTTTAAAAATTATTGTGGTTGGTCGCCTTTTATAAGCAACTCAAATCAGGAGGCTCTTAGTAACTTTAGTAGTAAAGAGTTTGACTAGTAAAAAGTTTGACTAACTTAGTATGAAAGGTGGGGCCCTCCAAGTTCTTGATTGATTAAGTTAAAATAAACAAAGGGAATTTAGATTCTCTTTCATAATCCCCCCTGTGATTCTATTGGGAGATGAGCATGTTGAAATCTCCAAGATTTACATGCCTAGTCTCCCCAATGAATAATTTCACATAACCAGCTTATGCCTCTAAAGATCTTGTAGCTATAGGTGCATACAATATTGTACTTTCTAAGTTGAAATTACAATAGTTGGAGATAAGAGGGAAATAAAAGAGAAAGAATGCAAAAACAATGATTGATAGGTACATTGTCAAAAAACCAATTCAGGGTCATTCCTCTTTGGCATAAGAGTTTACATTCAGAATAAACGAAATGTTCAACCCCCTTCAGTTCATTTCATTATATCCCAAAGTTCATTCTTGATCTTTTGATTCAGTATGTGGTTTCTGCAGGCATTCTTATGGCACCTTCTCCAAAAAGATCCACTTTCTTGATTTGGGGTGTTGGCGAGTTTCTTTTCCTGAAATTTCTCAAAAAAAAATTTCAGACCTTGAGTTTTAGGATAATATATAATCCCACCTGAGGAGGGTGTTGACCAAGATCAGAATCAAACCAAGATTCATGTCTGAGTTATGGGGCATATGAATCAATTGTCAAAAGAAGAGCAAACATGTTTAAAAAAACCAAATAGAAGAGAATAAATTAAATTTGGCAGAAAATATATATCAATAAATCTTATGTAAAGAACTTGGAGTACGGCACCGTTCTCACTTAGTCACACTCTACTAGAAAAGGAAATTCACACCCTCAAAGACCACAAGTACAGCCCAACCACCCATCCACCCCTGAGTTGTACCAGGCATATTAAGAAATTTTTGATTGTTTCCTGAGATGTGATGGGGAGAGCTGATGGGTGGAGAAAATTGTGCATAAGCAGGAACCTCTGGGAAACCTGGGGGGGTCTTTTAGTGGCTTGTTCTCTTGGCAGCTCAGTCTCTTGGTAGTTTGGTCTTTTGGCAGCTGGGTCCTTTGGTGGCTCATTCTTTTTGTAGGTCAGTCTGGTGTAGCACAGTTTGATTAGGCATTAAATTCTGCCTTGGATTCTGTGTTGGATTCATTCTGTGTTGGAGAGACTTTATTGGACTTCCACTTGAAGACTGAAACCTGGAGGCTAAGATTCTCCTGCTGTTCTGCCCAAGTGGAACTTTGTTGTCGAGTGAGCTCAATTTCTTCAGAGCATACTTATAGTGGTAAGCACAATTCCCCTTTCACCTTTCTACATTTCCCTCTCTTTACTATCTCTACCGTGCTGTAATAAGGCTACTAAAGCTACTAACAGCTTCATGACTTAAAAAGTTAATGTTTATAAACAGTGATCACAACAATTTTTTCTTATATTTGTCAAACCCATTTTAATTATTATACTTGCTTTATTCCTGATATTAATGAGAAGATTTCTAACTTACCACCATTGCAGATCATACTAGCTGATGATTATAAATAAATACTACTTATTATTTTAAAGAAAGGCCCCTGTACTCTGCTTCCTAGTGTTTTCTATAGGAATGAGTGTTGTATTTTTTCAAAGGCTTTTTCTGCATCTATTGAGATAATCATGTGATCTCTGTTAGTTTGATTATAGATATGGTCAATTATGCTGATAGTTTTCCTAATTCTAGACCAGACTTTCATTCCTGATATGAAAGGGAATAATTCTTGTAATATATTACTAAAGTTTATTTGCTAGTATTTTATTTAAGATTTTTGTGTCAATGTTCATTAAGTTAATTGGTCTGTAATTTTTCTTTCTATTTATCTTCCTGGTTTAGAGGTATCAGCAACATATCTGTGTTATAAAAATTTTATAGGACTCCTTTGATTATTTTGCAAAATATTTTGTATAATATCAGGATTGTTTTCTAAATGTTTGATAAAATTCACTTGGAAATACATCATAATAACAATGGTTAAGGGAAACTATTAAACTACAAGGGAGGATGAGGATGGGAAAGCGCAATAATTAAACCTTACTTTCACTGGAATTGGCTCAGAGAGGGAAGAAGGGCTAGATCAATTGGGGTATAGAATCCTATCTTAACCTATAAAGTAATAGAAGGGGAATAAGAAAGGGAATGGTGGGGAAGGTAGTAACATTATATTAAATTAAACAATTTTACCATATCAGAGCCATTAAATTGCTTCTTTTTCTCATTTATCTTTTTATATTTCTCTTGAATTTTGTATTTGGACATCTAATTTTCAGCTTAGTCTGATCTTTTCTTCAGGAATGCTTAGAAATCTTCTATTTTATTAAATGACCATGCTTTACCTTATATGAATATAATCAATTTTGATGGGTAGGTGATTCTTGGTTATAAACAAAGTTCCTCAAAGAGAAAATTTTGCAAGTACCCAGAAGTAAATGATTCAGTTACTGTAGAGTCACAGTCAAAATAACACCAGAGTTAGCAGCTTCAGTGTTCAAGAACAGGAAGGCATGGAACATGAGATTCTGGTGGTAGAGTTGGGTGGCAAAGGAACTAGGATTATAAGCAAAAATCATATACTCAACAAAATGAATTATAATACCTCTTGTGGAAAATGAATATTCAGTGAAATATAGGACTATCATGTATTCCTGATAAAAAGGCCAGAGCTGAATAGAAAATTTGACTTTCAAATAAGACTCAAGATAAGTATTAAAAAGGAAAGAGAAATTTTAAGACATTCAAAAGGATAAACTGTATATATGCTTGCACTTCCTAAGAACTTTATCATTATTAGGGCAGTCAGAAGGAGTATACCTAGACAGAGGACATGAGTGTGAGTTGACTATGATGTGATGATATATAAAAAATATGGAGTTAGAAAGAGGGATGTACTGGGAGAAGGAGAAGGGAGGTAGAATGGGGTAAATTATTTCACATAAAAGAGACACAAAAGAACTTTTATAGTGGAAGAGAAGATTGTGGGGCACTTGAACCTTACTGTCATTTGAATTAGTTCAAAAAGAGAATAACATACATAGAACTATAAAAAATTATCTTAATGTATAGTAAAGTAGGAGAAGAAAGGGATAAGAGAAGGAAGGTGTTGGTAGAAGAAAGGGACATTTAGGGCCAGTGGTCAGAAACAAAACACTTCTGAGGATGAATATGGTAAAAGGAGATAGAGATAAAAATAAATAATGTATTGGGGAAAATGGGATAGAGGGAAATACACAATAATCATAACTATGAAAATAATTTTATAACATTTATCTTTGATAAAGACCTCATTTCTCAGATATATAAAAAATTAGATCCAATATATAAAAACACCAATCATTTCCAAATTGGAGCAAATCAAAGGTCATGAACAAATTTCAAATAAAGTAATCAAAGCTATCTATAATCATAAGAAAAATAATATTCTATGCCAGTATTGGCAAGAGAAATAACACTAAAATCACTCTGATATTCTGTCCCACACTATCAGATGATAAATATTGGAGGGGATATGGGAAAATTGAGACATGATTTCATTGTTGACCAAATCATGAATTGATTCAATCATTCTGGAGAATGATCTGGAACTATGGCCAAATGGGATAAAACCAAGCATATCCCCTAACCAATAGTACCTCTATTAGGGTCTGTATTGCAAAGAGATTTAAAAAAAAACAACTAAAAAAATGAAAAGGACTTACTTGTGCAAAAATATTTATAGCACCTTTTTGTGTTGTCAAAGAATTGGGACTTGAGAGGATATCTATCAATTGGAGAATGACTGACATGCATTATATATAAAAAGTATATATGTATATATATATTGTTATATTATAAGGAGGTCACTAATATCTATTTGATGTATATGAAGATGGAGTACAGAGAGATGATAGGATGGCACTTCTCCTTTATAAAAGTTGCCCAGGCAGGATCCTTTAGGTCAAAGTGTTTATCCCTTCAGGACCCACCTAGGGTTAATTGATATTAATTATTGGGCTCTTCAGCTGAGGTAACATTGGTAATCTGACTGCGTGACTCCCTTCCCAAATAAGCTTTGGAAACCAATTCAGGAAGGTACTTTTAAACTTTAAATATATTTGGTAAGGATAATGGTGTGGGATAGAGGTTATGGGAGACCCTACTTTAAATTGATACTAATGAATCTCTAACTGCAGGCAAATGAAGGAATCAAGATGATAGCTTTTCTCTGGTACAGCCTAGCCAGGGCTAAACTAGAGTAGGCAAACTGCTGTAAAATCTTCAGCTTCTTCTTCAGTAGATCTTAAGCCTAATCAGTTGAGATATCTACTCTTTCCACCCTCTTCTTCGTCTCCTGCCCACTTCCCGGATCCCTCCAGGGTCCTGGGAAGCCTAAATAACTAAGATGATGAACTTCCTGATAATCTAGGGGCAGTAGAAACAAAGATGGTGATCTAATACCAGTTGATGACGGTACAGGAAACACCGGAGGAGCTTGCAGGGTTGAGTTTGTAAGTCTCTATCTCAAAAGACCAGGATCCACACTGATCTCCAGCCTCAGGGACAGGTAAAAGACCCCAGAACCTCTGTCAAGGTTCTCAACTGCTCTCTCCTGAGTCCACATGCCTCTCTGGGAACATTCCATCCAACTGATTTACCTGTCAATCAAAAGTGAACTTCAAGCTCCCAGAGATTCAATATAACAATATATATAATTTCTATATGTATATAAGGTGAGAATTTCTACACATGTGATTTCTTTCTACATGTATTTCTATATATAACATTATTACTGTTTAGAGGCATAGTAGCATAATAAGTACTTGAAAATCATTTCAGAATTTTTCATATGCTCTCATAGTTTTAATTTGTTACCAATAATGGTATAGTTTGAAGATCTAGAAGAAAATGAGAAATAATGGTTTGTGTCTATGTAACCAAATGCTAACATTTTGAATTGGGTTCTGTTTTGGAAGTAATCCTTTGCTTTAATGATATTTGTCAATAACAGGCATTAACATGTCCTATGCTGTAGGAAATTATATTGCAAACTGTTTCAAATATGAGGAAAGTTTGTGAAAAATTGCAAGCATCTGTAGGATGATTAAAGAGTTATTACAGAATTAGCCTTTCTTTGATGTTTAATGACTAATTTTCTACCAAATTGAATACAGGATATAATCATATATATTTTTAATTAGCAATTACATTGTAAAACAGGTGGACTTTCTAATATGTCAAATGGAGCAGGTAACAAGTACAAAGAAAAAATAAAAAAACAAACAAGACCTTGGTTCTTGTTTTGCTTGTATTTCCTCCTGCTTTTCAACATAATTCTAAAACTGAAGGGGAAATGCTTTAAAATATTATGGGAACTATTTATTAAGAGAGAAAAAATTACTTTTATTATTATCATGCATCAATGGGTTAATATGAAATCCAACTTCTAAAAACACAAAATACTTACACCTAATTTTCTGTGACTTTCACCCACATTTTCTCAGACACCTTCAACAAGAAAAGAGACAAATGTAGGAGAGGACATTTGAAAATAGACTCACCAATGCACTATTAATGGATCTGTGAAGGAATCCACCCATTCTGATAAACAATTTGGAATCCTTCAGAAAATTACTAAACAAAGAATGCTCTTTGACCCAACTATACCTAAAGGAGATCAAAAAAAGAGGATAAAAGCTTCTTTGTTGTAAAAAATATTTATCATAGCAGAACTTTTTGCAGTGGCAAAAACTTTGAAATAAGTGGCCAGTCCATTAGTAGAGGAACTGATGAATAAACAGTGGCATATGAATATGGAATACTATTCTGCTGTAAGAAATAAGGAAATAGATGATTAAAATTGGAGAAATACTTTCATGTATTAATTCCAAATGAAGTAAGAAGATTCAGAACAATGCATACTACATCATTAATATTAAAAAATGACCAGTTTTGAAGACTTTTATAAACTGATGAAAAATGAAATAATCTGAACTAATGGAACAATTTTTACAACAACAATATATTACAAATAATGTTTAAGCTATAAAAATTATGATAATACAATGCCCATTCATAATTGCAAAAACTAATGACAAACATGTTATCCATTACAGAGAAATGATAAATTTAAGGTGTAGAATGACACATATATACAATAAATGTGTATATCTTTATCTTTTGAGAGAAAGAGAAATATGTTCAGTAATTTTTCAGTTATATCCAGTTTCTGATTGTGGATCCATTTGGGATTTTCTTAGCAAAGATACTGGAATGGTTTTCCATTTCTTTCTCCAGATCATTTTATGAATGAATAACTGAAGCAAACAGGCTTAAGTGACTTGCCAAGAGTCACACATCTGGTAATGCCTGAAGCTGGATATGAACTCAGGTCTTCCTTTTCTCTAGGTTTGACACTATCCATTGTGCTACTGAACTGTCCCATACAATATGAACAAACTATATGTGTATATGTATATACACATACATATATATATATATACATACACATATATATGATATATCCATCTTGATATATAGATATACATACATATATCCATATGTATACAAATAGATATATGTATGTACACATGAGAGAGGGAGAGAGGAGAGAGAGAAAGAGAGATGTGCTTATATAGGTATTTAAATATATTCACTGAGAGGATTTTTGCTTATCTATGCATATTTTTATAAGAAAAATTTCCTTTTCAACTTTATTTATTTTTTTTTCATTTGGGTGGGGTAGGAGGGAAAGAAAATGGATTTCAGTTAATTTATTTTAATTTTCATCCAGAGGTGAGATTTATGTAAATATGAAATTTTGGCCACACATCCATATGAAGTCATAATTTTTTTCATTTTCATTTTTTTTTTGTTATATCACTCCTCATGAAAGTGGGCATGGTATGCATATATTTTGGAATACAAAAAGAAAACATATCAATAAAACTTCAGCTAAATAAATTCTACACATTGTATTCATGTAATGATTTCTAACCATTTCTCATATTACTTTTTATTATCTGCATGAAAATGGAGTATTGGTCATTCTTTTTTTCTACCGTATATCTGGTCCTCTTTTATTTTTGGTCTTACATCTTTCTGATATCTTTTTTCCTACTTCTACATAATTCTTTGTTGATAATAAATCAAAATTTCAGTCTATTGAAGCATGTTATGCACAGGTTGGTCTTTTGCTAACTTACACCTTTGATTAGTATTCCATGATTTGTACTTATCCAGTCATTGCAATGATATTGATGCCAAGAAAAAGGCCTTTGTTTCTGAGAGAAGTCTCAGATCTTTAAAAGGACCTCAAAATTTCTCAAAGATAATCCAGCCTATTCTTTTTTTGTTTACTTTTGTACCTAATTCCTTGTATCATTACTGTGTCCAAAATATATAGCTGTATAGGAAGAAGCATTCCTCATTGACTAGGTTAGATTTTATTTTTGAATAGTTAGACCAAATTTATTTATGGAATCACAGATTTCATTTAGGGAACAATTCAGTATTTGGGAATTTGATGCAATCAACACAAAACAACATCATTCACAAATAGGAGTGTCTGCTCCTGAAGGACTTACAGGAAAGAATGCTAACCACACTGAAAGAAAGAAGTAGAGAAAGAAGAAAGGAGTAGAAATGCAAAAACAAACCATATGACATCACTTATCACACATATATATGGGTATGTGACTTGAGGTTTAAGCTTTAAAAAATCACTCTATAGCAAAAATGATTAATATGGAAATAGGTATCAAGTGATAACATTTGTACAATGCAGTGGAATTGCTTGTTGGCTCTGGGAGGGGGAAGAGAAAAGGGGAGGGAAAGAAAATGAATCATGTAAACATGAAAAAACATTTAAAAATTAAAATTAAAAAAAGAAGTGTCTGGAAAACCTTACCCTTTTTTGGCCTCTGATCTGGACATATTTTTTTAAACCCTTGTACTTCAGTGTATTTTCTCATAGGTGGAAGAGTGGTAAGGGTGGGCAATGGGGGTCAAGTGACTTGCCCAGGGTCACACAGCTAGAAGTGGCTGAGGCCAGGTTTGAACCTAGGACCTCCTGTCTCTAGGCCAGACTCTCACTCCACTGAGCTACCCAGCTGCCCCCTGATCTGGACATTTTTAATTAAGATGAGAAAAAAAAATGTTAGCAAGAATATATCTTTTTGCCTCACTTTATATAAATAATGAAATAATTATGTTTTTTATATATTTCAAGACATTTTGTATGATTTGATGTATTATGGATATCTTATGATATCATTATAATATGGACCCCCTTACATGATTATAAGAAGAACATTTAAGGAAGCCTTTGTAACTACCAAATGAAATGCTTTTTTATATTTAATAAATAATAAGTACATTATGATCTTATAATCTCTGCAAATTTCAGTTAATTTTATTATTGTAATAACATAGTTTCCTATAAAACATTATTTTATAAACCGTTACTTTCCACCTGGGAATCAATACTGCATATTGGATTCAAGGCAGAAGAATGGTAAGGGCTAGGTAATGGGCGTTAAATGACTTGCCCAGGGTCACATAGTAAAACATTACTTTTGAAACCTTTATAAATTCATGTTATCATGAAGGATATTGCCAATATTCATGTAGATTTTTCAAATTAAGACTTTTATAGAAATGGAAAAATAGGCTTAGAAGTTGATAGTTAAAAATTTCTCTTTGTAATTGATACTTTCTCTAGCATTGTTGTTGGGAGTCATTATAATGTCTCTGATATCCTCCAAGCATTTTGTTCATTCCCTTCTTGACTATGTATTGAGAATTAATCTTTTACTGACTTTATAATTATTTTATGCATGGAAACAAAGTGGATAGTAGAACACATCTCTTTGTTATTTGTGACATGGTAAATTGTTTAATTTAAAAAATAATGGACCTCCTTCCTGGTACTTTTACTAAGAGAAAATACTGGTTCATTATATGAGCTTATTATAGCTACAATTAATATATTTTGAAAAACATGTCCCTTTACCTCACCAACTATAAAGGATTTAGGATATCATGAGTTCCCTCCAGTATTTTTGATCCTTTTCTATTCATCCCTGACCATTCTCAGAGACTTGTCTGTGTTCCTCCTTAAGTTCATTGTCCCTTAACTATCTTTTGCTTTCATTTACTAATCTTATTTGAACTTATCTTTCTTTTTTTAATAGTTTGAGTAGTTTTATTTACATGAAAAAAAAGAGCTTTGATTATAAAGTTAATTTAAGATTCTTCTGGCAATGAATTGATGTGTTCCCAGATTAGCATACTCTTGATAATCTCACTTATTCTATGTTATAATTTACTGTTAGGCATGAATTAATGGGACTTATTCTATACATATGTGCTGTACTTGATATTCCTAGGATCACAAAATTTTGGAATTAGAAACTTTCATTTTTTTATTTTTATTTTGAAAATTTTCCCATAGTTATAAGTTTCATGTTCTTTCTCTCTCTCCTAAACTCCCCCACTCCACCCCTCCATAGCCGACACAAAAGTCCACCGGGTTTTACATATATCATTGATTAAGACCTAATTCCATATTATTGATAGTTGGACTAGAGTTATTGTTTAGTGTCTACATCCCCATTAATATCCCCATCAATCCATGTGTTCAATTAGTTGTTTTTCTTCTGTGTTTCTCCTCCATCAGTTCTTCCTCTGAATGTGACTAGTTTTCTTTCTCATAAGTCCCTCAGCCGTGCCCTGAAATTTTGCATTGCTGCTAAGTAGAGAAGTCCATTATGTTCAATTGTACCACAATGATTCAGTCTCTGTGTACATTGTTCTCCTGGATCTGCTCCTTTCACTCTGCATCAATTCCTGGAGGTCATTCCAGTTCACATGGAATTCCTCCAATACTTTATTACTTTCAGCACAATATTATTCCATCACCAACACCAAATTTGTTCAGCCATTCCCCAATTGAAGGACATTCTCTCATTTTCCAATTTTTTGCCACCACAAAGAGCATGGCTATAAATATTTTTGTACAAGTCTTTTTCCTTATTATCTCTTTCAGTATAAACAAAACAGTGCTATGGCTAGATCAAAAGGTACATAGTCTTTTAAAGACTTTGGTCATCTTTCCAAATTGCCATCCAGAATGTCCCAATTTTGCCACATCCCCTCCAACATTCACCACTTTCCTTTGCTGTCATGTTAACTAATCTACAACCTCTGAGTTGTATTGATTTACATTTCTCTAATTATAAGATATTTAGAAGACTTTTTCATGTTTTTTGTTGATAGTTTTGTTTTCTATATCTGAAAATTTCCTATTCGTGTCCTTGCCCATTTACCAATTGGGGAATGGCTTGATTTTTTTGTACAACTGATTTAGCTCCTTATATATTTGAGTAATTAGTTCTTTGTCAGAGTATTTTCTTATAAAGATTTTTTCCCAATTTGTTGCTTCCCTTCTAATTTTGGCTGCATTGTTTTTGTTTGTACAAAAACTTTTTAGTTTAATGTAATCAAATTTATTTATTTTATATTTTGTGATTTTTTCTAACTCTTGTTTGTTTTTAAAATCTTTCCTTTCCCAGAAATCAGACAAATATACTATTCTGTGCTCAACTAATTTAGTTATAGTGTCCTTCTATATATTCAAGTCATTCACCCATACTGAATTTATCTTGGTATAGGGTGTGAGATGTTGATCTAGACCCAATCTCTCCCATATTTTTTTATTTTCCCAGCAGCTTTTCTCAAATACTAGATTTTTGTCCCAAAAGCTGGGATCTTTGGGTTTATCATAGACTATATAGCTGAGGTTAGTACCCAAAGTCTATTCTACTGATCCTCCCTTCTATCTCTTCGCCAGTACCATATTGTTTTGATGACTACTGCATTGTAGTACAGTTTAAGATCTGTTACTGCTAGGCCACCTTACTTCATTTTTTTTTCATTATTTCCCTTGATATTCCTGGTCTTTCTTTCTTCAAAATGAACTTTGTTAAAGTTTTTTCTAATTCAGTAAAAAAAGTTTTTTAGTAGTTGGATAGGTATGGCACTAAATAAGTAAATTAATTTCAGTAGGATGGTCATTTTTACTATGTTAGCTTGTCCTACCCATGAGCACTCAATGTTTTTCCAATTGTTTAGATCTAGTTTTAATTGTTTGGAAAGTGTTTTGTAGTTTTGTTCATATAATTCCTGTGTTTGTCTTGGCAGATAGATCCCTAAGTATTTTATATAGTTTAGGGTGATTTTAAGTGGAGTTTCTCTTTCTAGGTCTTGCTGCTGTGATGTGTTAGAAATATATAGTAATGCTGATGATTTATGTGCATTTATTTTGTATTCTGCTACTTTTCTAAAAATGTTGATTTTTTTCCACTACCTTTTAAGTTGGTTCTCTAGGAGTTTTTAAGTAGACCATCATATCATCCAAAGAGTGACAGCTTGGTCTCCTCATTGCCTATTTTAATGCCTTCAATTTCTTTTTCTTCTCTAATTGCTACTGTTAGTGTATCCAGAATAATGTTAAATAATAGAGGTGACAATGGGCATCCTTGTTTCACTCTTGATCTTGTTGCGAAGGCTTCTAATTTATCCCCATTTCAGATGATGTTTGTTGATGGTTTTAGACACATACCATTTATTATTTTTAGGAAAGACCCTTCTATTCCTATACTTTCTAGTTTTTTTTTTTTCAGTAGGAATGGATATTGTATTTTGTCAAAGGCTTTTTTTGTTAGTTTGCTTGTTGTTGTGGTCAATTATGTGAATGGTTTTCCTGATTTTGAACCATCCTTGCATTCCTGGTATAAATCCCAGCTGATCATAATGAATAACCTTCATCATCACTTGCTGGAGTCTTTTTGCTAGTATTCTTTTTAGAATTTTTGCATCTATGTTCATTAAGGACATTGGTCTGTAGTTTTCTTTCTCTGTTTTTGATCTATCTGGCTTTGGGATCAGTACCATATTTGTATCATGAAAGGAATTTGGTAGAACTCCTTCTTTGCTCATTTTGTCAAATAGTTTGTATAGTATTGGAATTAGTTGTTCTTTGAATGTTTGATAGAATTCACTTGTGAATCCATCTGGTCCTGGGGATTTTTTCTTAGGGATTTATTTGATAGCTTGTTCAATTTCTATTTCCTATATGGGATTAATTAAGTATTCTATTTATTCTTCTGTTAATCTAGGCAATTTATATTTTTGTAAATATTCATCCATATCACCTATATTGCTGTATTTATTGCTAGATAATTGGGCAAAATAGTTTTTAATGATTGCTTTAATTTCCTCTTCTTTGGAGGTGAAGTCTCCCTTTTCATCATTGATACTGGTAATTTGGTTTTCTTCTTTCTTTTTTTAAATTAGATTGATCAGTAATTTGTCAATTTTATTTGTTTTTTTTTCAAAGTACCAGCTTTTAGTATTATTTATTATTTCAATAGTTCTTTTAATTTCAATTTTATTGATTTCTCCTTTAATTTTTATAATCTCTAATTTAGTTTTTAACTGGGGATTTTTAAGTTGTTCCCTTTCTAATTTTTTGATTTGCATTCCCAGTTCATTGAACTCTGCCCTCCCTAATTTGTTAATATATGCACTCAAGGATATAAATTTCCCCCTGAGTGCTGCTTTAGCAGTATCCAACAAATTTTGGTAGGATGTCTCATCATTGCCATTCTCTTAAATGAAATTATTAATTGTTTCTATGATTTGTTCTTTATCTGATTTTGGAGAATCATATTTTTAAATTTCCAATTAGTTTTTGATTTGCCTGTCCATGTGCCCTCACTGATTATTATTTTTCTTGCATTATGATCTGAAAAAAATTGCTTTTATTATTTTGCTCTTTTGCATTTGTTTGCCATGTTTCTATGCCCTAGTAAATTGTCAGTCTTTGAGAATGTACCATGTGCAGCTGCAGAGAAGGTGTATACCTTTTTGTCTCTATTTATTTTTCTCCACATATCTATTATCTCTAATTTGTCTAGGATTTCATTCACCTGTCTTATCTCTTTCTTATTTATTTTTTGGTTTGATTTATCTAGATCTGATAGAGGAAGATTTCACTCTCCCACTAGTATAGTTTTACTATCTATTTCCTCCTTGAGCTCTGCTAATTTCTCCATTATGAATTTGGATGCTATGCCATTTGGTGCATACATGTTAAGTGGTTTTATTTCCTCATTGTCTATTCTACCTTTTATCAGGATGCAATTCCTTCCCTATCACTTTTAATCAGATCTATTTTTACTTTGGCTTTGTCAGAAATCATGATTGTTACTCCAGGCTTCTTTTTCTCAGTTGAATCCTAATAGATTTTGCTCCAGCCTTTTATTTTTACTCTATGTATGTATACCTGCCTCATTTGTGTTTCTTGTAGACAACATATGGTAGGATTTTGGTTTCTAATCCAGTCTGCTATTTGCTTCTGGTTTATGGGCGAGTTCATCCCCTTCACATTCAGAGTTATAATTATCAGCTGTGTATTCCTCAACATTTTGGTGTCCTCTCCTAGTTCTACCCCTTCTTCTTATGCTATTGCTTTTTAAGACAGTGGTTTGTTTTAAATCAGTTCCCCTTATCCCCTCCCTTAGTTTACTTCCCTTTCCACCCACTCCCCTTTTCCCCCCTCTTATTATTTTTAAGGCCTAATAAATCTCCTTCCCTTTCTCTTCCCTTCCCTTTTTGAACCTCACACCCTGCTGCCCTCCTTGGTTTATCCCTTCTGATTTTCTCTGTAGGGTAAGATTGAATTTGATATCCCAATGGATATAGCTACTCTTCCCTCTCTGGATTAATTCTGCTAAGTGTAAGGTATAAGTATTTCCTAGTAATGTTCTCTTCCTCTCCTTCTTATAATAGTATTCATTCCATCCCCTTCCCATGCCCTCTGTAACAATTAAAATTGATAAAGGCTGAAGATATGAGGGAAATTAATAGTTTAATTAAGGCCATGTTAATAAATAATTTGGATGACCACACCTGACTACTTTTAAAAATGTTGCCCGTCTGTATCTCCACCCATCTTCCTTAGTCTGGCACCCCAGAGAGAGCATCTCAAGCCAGACCTCCGAATTTAAGTTGAGCTCCACATTGCTTCCCTTTGTCTGACGTAATCGCGTCAGAAACCGGAAACCCATTGGATCACGGGAAATGTAGTCTCAAAGTTCCCCACATGTCCACAAGAAGTTTGTAAGATACTTTTAAATGGCACTTTACTGAATTCCAAACAACATACCTCTTTGTGTAGCATAGATTATCCTATTTTTCTTATTCCTTAAAGTTTATCTTCATGCCATCTTCTATTCCCCCCTCTTTTTTTTCCTTTTCATCTTAGACCATTTAGTATTCCAACCTCTTCCTATGAATAATTTGTCTAATTACTACAATAGTGAATACAATTTTTGAGAATTCACATAATATTTCTCCATATAGGAATACAAATAATTTGATCTTAGTGAAGCCCTTGAAGAAGGAAATTTAAAAATAAGAGTTTTCTTTTTTCCCTTCTCTTATTTACCTTTTCATATTTCTCTTGATTTTTATGGTTGTATATCAAACTTTCCATTTAGTTCTCATCTCTTCTTTACAAATACTTGGAAATCTTCTACTCTTGTTGAATGTCCATACTTTCCCCTGGAAGCATATAGTCAGTTTTGATGGGTAGGTGTTCCAAGGACCCAATTTGCTTGCCTTTCTGAATATCATATTCTAAGCCTTGCAATATTTTAGGGTGGAGGCTGTCAGATCCTGTGTTATCCTGATTGGTGTTCCTTGGTATCTGAAGTATCGCTTTCTGGCTTCTTGTAATATTTTTTCGTTAACTTGGAAACTCTTGAATTTGGCAGTTATATTCCTGGGGGTTGACTTTTGAGGGTTTAGTGTAGAGGGTGATCTATTGATCCTTTCATTGTCTATTTTGCCCTCTTGTTGAAGAATACAGGGGCAGTTTTCTTTGATAATTTCTTGTAGTATGTTGTCCAAATTCCTATTAATTTCTGACTTTTCAGGAAGACCAATGATTCTTAAATTGCCTCTTCTAAACCTATTTTCTTAATCTGTTATTTTATCAGTGAGATATTTCATATTTACTTCTATTTTTTTATTCTTTTGACTTTGCTTTATTAGTTCTTGCTGTCTTGCAAGATCATTGGCTTCTACTTGCCCAATTCTGGTCTTTAGAAACTGGTTTTCTGCTATAATCTTTTGATTTCCCTTTTTGATTTGGTCTATCTTGTTTTTCATGATTCCCTGCTATTTAATTTGGGTCTCCAATTTGCTTAATATTTTGTTTCATTTTGGGGCATCTTTCTCCAATTGTGAGTTTCTGTCTTTTAAACTGTTAATTTCCTTTTGAGCTATTTCCCTTTTTCCTTGCCAAATCTCTTACGTCTTTCTCATGATCTCAGATTTGAACTCTTCAAGACCTTGTAGCCAATCTTCACTTTTTTGAGAAGGTTTAGATGTTTAATTGTTTTTCCTTCTCTACTGTCTGCTTTATTGTCTGTTTTTTTTCTGTTTAAAAGTTATTGAGTGTTAATGTTTTCTTCTAGTTCTTTCTCTTGGTTAGTTCTTGGGCCTTGCTTGCCATTATTATGCTGGTTTTTCCTTCTCAGTCAGAAGTCTGGGTGAGGTGGGCAGGCTCTCTGTGTATAGAGCTGTGGTACAGTTTTTGCCTGAGTCACAGAGCAGTGCTGCCCCTCTCAGCCTTATCCTCATGCCCACAGTCTGCTCTCTTTAGGCTCCTGGAGTCTCAAGTCTAGTTGTTCTCAGGGTCAAGCCTCCTGGTGGTCCCTTTGCTTGCTCCTTTGCCCAACGCTCCTTTATGAGTCTCAGAGCTCTACTTTCACAGTCTGTCACCCCTCTGCTCTAGGTCTGAGCTCAAAGTCTGCATTCTTTAGCCTCTTGGGGTGTTAAGTCTTGCTGCTCTCAGGAACAAGCCCTTGGTGTTCCCAGTTAGCTGCCAAGAACTTAGTTAATGCCCCATGCTTGTGTGCTGGCCCTGACACTGTAGGTGCATTGGGGGAGGGAGGTTGATCATCTCATGTTTTAGATGATCAGCTCACATTTTAGTGAGAGCTATTTCACCCCCTTATAGCGTGGAAATGTCCAAATCCCATGTACCTTCAATGCTATGCCCAATTGTGGGGTCCCTTCATTCATCTGTATTTGTTTTTATGTCCTTTTGAGATATCATGTATGGGTAGGTTAGGAGAGTTAAGAGCTCTGCTTCTACTCTGCAGCCATCTTAACCTGAAAATTCTAGAAAATGCTGAACTCATCTTTCTTTAATATCATTATATCACTCATTCTGATATCCCTTGTGTATAATGTGTCAGGTTAATATAAGAAAATGGTATAGATATCCTTGAGAAAGGCATTAGAAGTGAAGTAGGCAGGCTTTTTTAAAGAGATTTTATACAATATACTCTATCTTTATTATTGTATTATGTAGACTAAAAATGTAAGAAAATTCAAAATTCTATTTTATCTTATTATAAAAGTATTTGGCTTGCCCCACAGTATTTCAAAAATCTAATAATGTCCTATTAAATTATAATTTTACTATGTGAGAAATGGAATTTGAATTGCAAAGTCAAATTTTTTTTATAACTTATCCACAGTTCACCTTAAATGATATGGCAATAAATGCAACTCACAATGAAGTTAAAATTAGATTCTTTCAAAATGTTGCCTTATTTAAATTCTTAATCAAAAAATTATATTTCCAATATATTTTCAGTGTCTTCTCTTATAATTAACTTTGTATCAAAGTCACTGACTAACAGTAATATTAATAATAATAATCACTTTTTTATAGAGCTTACTATATGTCAGGCCCTCTAAGTGCTTTATAGTTATCTCATTTGATCTCTATAACAATGTTGGCACTATTATTTCTCCATTTTTATAGGTGAAGAAATTGAGGTAAGAAAGGTTAAGTGATTTGCTCAAAGTCACACAGCTAGTAAATGTGTCACACCCAAATCTGTATTTGAACTCTATCTTTCTTAACTCCAGGTCTAGCACTTTATTAACTACACTACCTAGGTGACTATGTATTAACACATATAAATATGATTGAAGACTTTTGATTGATTCTCAAAAGAATTTCTTTGATCTTTATCCTCTGTAACTTATTTTGGTACAGAATCTTCCATTAAGATGAATTCATCAAGTTTTGGTGTTTAAGTATTTCTTGTTGACTTTTGACAACCAAAGAATCCAATTTTGCAAACTCCTTTATTAATTTCTTTATTAGAAATTAAGGGATATCCTTTCCTTCAAGAGCATTTTTTACATATGATTTCATTAATGGGAAGAATATCAATCTGAATATAGTTAATTTCTGTCAGCAATGTATCCATTTATTGGTCGATGTATTAAAGTTATACATTTAGAGTACCATCAATTGAATTAATATCTGTAAACTATCAATGAACTATGGGGATTCGAATACTCTATTTGCATCCCTTTTTCTCACTCTACCACCATCATCATACTTCCTTACCTCAATTTCTTAGAATCCACAATTCCATTCAAGTTTCTGGTCAAGTACATTTCCTGTATTAGACTTTTCCTGCTTCTCCTGGTACTTGTTAACACTCTATACTCACAATTATAAAAATCCTGATACTTTATCTTTGTCTGTGTCACTTTACTTTTCTAGATTTCAGTCTTTTCAAGGTCAATAGCTGTTTTAGTTGTATCTTTATTTCTCTATTGCCTAGACATGAATATTATTATTTAATCAAATTGAATCGAATCATAGGGAAGTGGAAAATAATGGAGGGAAACAAGCTTTATAGAGTTATATAGGCATTAATCCTTTCTTCTTAGTCAGAACACAGAGGGCAAGGACCTTGTCATTATGTTTATATATGTGTATTACACATTATGTATATATATATACATATATATATTAACATATATATTAGGTACTTACTACATATTTATTGAATTGGCTGGAAGGAAAAAATGATGAACAATAGCACTGACATAGCATGCTTAGTTTTACAAAACACTATTATACTATCACATTTGATCCTCACAAAGGTTTAACTATATGTTTTTATTATAATTATATTGATGAAGAGTCTGTACTTAAGAGAATTTAAGTAACTTCTTCAAAGTGATACATTTAGTCTCTGAGACAGGATTGGAACTCAGTCTTCCTGACTTCCTGACTATCTTCCCAATAAGTCCACTGCCCTATCCAGCACACTATCTAGCTGCTAACAGAAAGAAAGCAATAAGAAGAGGAACAAAAAAAAGTATCATATTTACAAAAGGTTTTACAACAAAACTGTTTATGGCAATAAATGTTATGATGGGTTGATGTCTGAGAATAATAAGATATTAAAAAAAGGTTTATGGGAGATAAGGGAATGAAGAAAAGCTAACTAATCCTTCTTCTATTTAAAAGAGTATGTAGGAGCAGCTAGATGGCTCAGTGGATAGAAAAACAGGCCAGGAGATGGAAGGTACTGAGTTCAAATTTAGTGTCAGATTCTTCCGAGCTCTGTGACTGAGCAAATCAATTAACCTCAGTTATTTAGACTTTACTGTTCTTCCTTAGAACTAATATTTAGTATCTATTCTAAAACAGAAGGTAAAGGTTTAAAAAATAAAAATACATTTGTTGAACTCTAATCATGCCAGGTGAAAAAGAAAATACTGGGAATAGGGGAATAACTAGATGCCAGACAAACTGGGGACACTCCCACACCTCACAGTGAAGGACTGACAGGTAAATACAGGGAAACCAAATGAGGATGCGAGGTTTGGGAATGACATTTGGTCAGCTTACTGATAATCTATCAACCAGGGAAAGCCAGTGATATGGGCAACTTCAAGATGTGGGTTCTTAATGGCTTAGAGGAGACAGGAAGTACAAACAAACTGGGTTTATTGATATTAAATAAGGGAAGTGGAAGAGAAGATTTTACTACACTATGGAATAACCCAGATGACTTAATTAAACTAAAATCTAAACTAAGCTAAACCTCTAACTAGAATAAGAGAAGACTGGAGAGGTGGACTTCTCACTACACTGACACACAGTGCTCTAATATGATCACAGATGTCACAGAAACCAGGAACAAATCCTATACATAGCCAATTAATCCACAAACACTCTAGGGAGTAAGGTAGATAAATCTGCTATCCACCAGCAGATAACCAAGACTTTCCCTTTACCTAGGCCACGATAGTTGATTGAAGTATCTTCTTCTCAGTGATATCCCACTCTGTTAGCTCCTTGGATATTTGGCAAAGCTGGACCACACAGCCAAGCCCTCCTCCCTTCAGCTTGGCCAAAAAACATTCTCTCCTTTCAAACCCTGGCTTCATTCCATTATTGAATGTCCATGAAATCCAAGATTTCTTCAAGCTGTCATCTATACTCCTCCACATAACACAGGTAATTTGAAACTTCTTTATCTGTTTGAACAAAGATCATACCTTGTTCAGGGAGAATAGTCCCATCTATTAATTAAACAAGAAGAAAACCTTTTCTATAAAAGGAAGCTAAGACGGGAATGCTACCAATCATTGGACATGTGTAGCTAATGATGCCTATAGATTATGCCATGTGATATACAGGTGGGATAAACACATTTATTGTCATCTGCACACAATAACTGGTACAGAATTAGAGGTCATGGAAATTTTTTGTTATTGTTGATTAGTCATTCTCCAATATCTTTTGTTATAAATTGTATTTTTTATAGATTACAAGCCAAGTCAATTTCTTAATATTCATTTTCTGATATTTTTATCCATAATTAAACATTATTACATGAAATGATTAAAATATCATTAAATCAGAGAAGACTTAAGTTGATTCCAATTGAAAGACTTAGTTTTGTGTCACCATTATTGGTTAGATGAAGATGGTTCATAGCATTATGTGGCATGTATTTCAACATACCAGTAGGGTTGACAGACATTTCAGTATTGATTGAAATTGGATAGAAAGCTGAAGGACGCATTGCTTGTCTTCTTTCATGGACTTTTAAATAGGAAGAAGACGAAGCTTCAGTGTAGAATAGTATTGGAGATTGTCTTCAGGCAAGGAATACCCTTCAGACAGTGCAAGGAGAGGAGTTGAGGTGAAATGAAAGGAAATGAATATAGGATAAAGGGAGACTTTTCACACAATAAAATAGGAATGCCATTTCTTCCAACTAGATAGTTCTGAAATTATCTTTATAATAGATGCTGTCTTTGGGGTTTACTTTAAGAATAATCACAAGTGAATATTATAAAACCATATAACAATCTATCAAAAATGTGAAGTACTTAGAGTACGTTTTTCCTAGATCACCTTTCCTTGGGCTATCACATAATTACCAAAGTTACTAATTTTAATATTCTTGACTATGTTTAGCATATTTGAGGGACACAATTCACTAAGTTGCCAGAAGGAAAACATTATTTAATAGTTATGGGCAAAATTTCTTCCTGTTATATTCTCTAAATTTGTATGTTTTATGACTGATGAATTAGAAATCCAGCCATTTATTTATCTGATGAGATGAGAGGCCAAGTGTATATGATTTAAAAAGTAGTTTAAAAGGAAGCTATCCACTTTCCTATATTTTAGGTTTTGGAGCTACAGAGCAGTTTTCACTTGACATTCAATAACACCCTGGGCACTTTTCAACTACTATTTTGATAACTCTTTTGATTTAATGTGTTACAAATGTTTACCCACCAATCTTCCATTTAAAATACAGAAATTGTGCACTCTTCTAATGGCTATTAAGTTTCCTGTCTTCCCAGAAGAAAATCTTCTAAAGAGAGTAAACTGAGCATGACCTTCATTTAGTAATGGAAGTATTTTATCCTGGGAGATTCATTTTTAATCACTTCAGTGGTATTACATTTCTGCTCCACACAGCATATTCTCTGCTAGTTAGCAAAGCCATTAGAGATGGTCCAATTCTAGCAATCAAAGAGGTACTGGGAAACAAAGTAATAATATAAGCTATGTTAATTTTTTTTCACTACAGTGATTTTTTCTGAAGAATAAAAGTTTCTATTTTTAAAATATCAACTCTCTAAGAACAAGACATGATCAACCAATTTAACTTTCAAATTGATACTCTATTGAAGTTTGCATGCTTTCATTATTTTGATAACTAATGAAAAATTTCAATAAGGAAATTCAAAAGGAAATGTATAATACTGAGCTTAATTCCTTGCCATATCACAGACCAGCTGTTTTAAGGGAATGAAAAGACATGCTTAATACACTGTAAGGGATGAGGATGGCAATACTGGTATTTAAGAAAACTCAGTAAATTTAAGATAAAAGGTTCATGGTTCAGGTAGGCCTAGTATATACTTTGGGCAGAAAGAGTAGCAACTAAAGTATAAAGGGAGAAAAAGCAGGCAGCAGACTCAGTAATTCAAAGGATAGTAGTTGTGGAGATTTCCTCAATATGCCAAAAAAATTACTAAAGTTAGAGGATCCTAAAGGTCGAATGTACTGCCACATGAAGTAGTTGGTTCTTCCTCAGTAAAAATCTTTAAGCAAAAGTCTAAGGCCAATGGGGGGAGTGAGGAGTCAGAGGAAGGTCATATAGGGGATTCTTGGAAAAGATCAGGTTGTGTTAAATGAGCTGTGAGACAACTTCTTATCCTGAAATTTTGTGAAATAACATCACTTTTGGGGACTTCAGTTTTCTCTTCTGAAACATTGAAGAATTGGACTGAATGTTTCATGGCATCCTTTCCACTATTAAAATCTTAGGATCAATGACAAACAAGGTGATCACAGAAAAAATATGGAAAGATTTATATGAAATGATACACAGTAATAATAAAAATGTATGATGATCAGCTGTAAGTAGTTTAACTTTTATTAGTAAGGAAAGGATCCAGGATAACTCCAAAAGACTCATGGCAAGAAAAAAAAGTATCCACCACTATAGAAAGAACTGATGGGCTCTGAATGCAAATTGAAACATACCATTCTTTGCTTTATTTCCTCCATAAGTTTTATCAACCCATGTGATAAACCAGCTGGTTTTTTTTTCTATGTTTCTACCCCCAGAGTTCCTTTTGAATGTGGATAGCATTCTTTCTCATAAGCCCCTCTGAGTCATCCTGGATCGTTGCATTGCTGCTATCAGAGAAGTCCATTACATTGGATTGTACCACAGTGTATCAGCCTCTGTGTATATGGTTTTCCTGGTTCTGCTCCTTTCACTCTCCATCACTCCTGGAGTCACTCCAGTTCATATGGACTTCCTCCAGTTCATTATTCCTTTGAGCAAAGAAGTATTCCATCACCAACAGATACCACAATTTGTTAAACCATTCCCCAATTGAAGGGCATCCCCTCGTTTTCCATTTTTTTACCACCACAAAGAGTGAGGCTATAAATATTTCTGTATGTCTTTTCCCTATGATCTTTTTGGGGTACAAACTCAGCAGTGTTATGGCTCGGTCAAAAGGTAAACAGTCTTTTAAAGCCCTTTGGGCGTAGTTCCAAATTGCCATCTAGAATGGTTGGATCAATTTACAACTCCACCAGCAATGCATTAAAGTTCCAATTTTGCCACATCCCCTCCAACATTCATTACTTTCCTTTGCTGTCTTTTTAGCCACTCTGCTAGTTGTGAGGTGGTACCTCAGAGTTGTTTTGATTTGCATTTCTCTAATTATAAGAGATTTAGAACACTTTTTATATGCTTATTGATAGTTTTGATTTCTTTATCTGAAATATTGCCTATTCATGTCTCTTGCCAATTTATCAATTGGGAAATGATTTGATTTTTTATACAATCAATTTAGCTCCTTATATATTTGAGTAATTAGAGCTTTGCCAGAGTTTTTTGTTATAAAGAATTTTTCCCAGTTTATTGCTTCCATTCTAATTTTGGTTGCATTGGTTTTCTTTGTACAAAACCTTTTTAATTTAATGTAATAAAAATATTTATTGTACATTTTTTTCTAACTCTTGCTTGATTTTAAAATAATTCCTTTCCCAAAGATATGAAAAGTATACTATTCTGTGTTCATCTAATTTATAGTTTCCTTCTTTATATTCAACTCCTTCACCCATTCTGAATTTATCTTGGTGTAGGGTGTGAGATGTTGATCCAAAGCCAGTCTCTCACATAGTATTTTCTAATTTTCCCAGCAGTCTTTGTCAAATAGTGGATTCTTGTCCCCAAAGCTGGGATCCTTGGGTTTATCATACACTGTCTTGCAAAGATCACTTATCCCAAGTCTATGCCACTGATCTTCCCTTCTCTCTCATTGTTTTGATGACCACTGCTTTATAGTACAGCTTTTAAGATCTGGTACTGCTAACTTGCCTTCCTTCACTGCTGCATCACACAGATTTTGGTATTTTAAAAGAATATATATATATATTCTTTTAATATATATATATATATATTTTTCCCTATTACAGGTAAGATCATTGTCATTCTCTTTAATAAAATTATTAATTGGTTCCTATCATTTGTTCTTTAACTGATTGATTTTGGAGAATCATTATTTAATTTCCAATTAATTTTTTATTTGCCTATCCATGTACCCTTACTAATTTTTTATTGCATTATGATCTGAAAAAATTGCATTTATTATTTTTGCTCGTTTGCATTTGTTTTCCATGTTTCTATGCCCTAGTAAATGGTCAATCTTTGTGAATGTACCATGTGGTGCTGTAAAGAAGGGATATTCCTTTTAGTCCCTATTTTTTTTCTCCACATATCTGTTAACTCTAATTTTTCTAAGATTTCATTCACATCACTTACCTCTTTCTTTTTTTTTTAAACCCTTGTACTTCGGTGTATTTTCTCATAGGTGGAAGATTGGTAAGGGTGGGCAATGGGGGTCAAGTGACTTGCCCAGGGTCACACAGCTGGGAAGTGGCTGAGGCCGGGTTTGAACCCAGGACCTTCTGTCTCTAGGCCTGACTCTCACTCCACTGAGCTACCCAGCTGCCCCCTTACCTCTTTCTTATTTATTTTTTGTTTTAATTTATCTAGATGTGATAGAGGAAGGTTCAAGTCTCCTACTCATATAGTTCTATTATTTGCTTCTTCCTTGAACTCCACCAATTTCTCCTTTAGATATTTGGATGCTATACCATTTGGTACATATATACTGATTATTGATATTTCTTCATTGTCTATACTGCCTTCCATATCTCTTTTAATCAGATCTATATTTACTTTGGCTTTATCAATATCATCATTGTGACTCCTGCTTTCTTCTTCTCAGTTGATGCCCAATAGATTTTGCTCCATAATCTTAACTTTACCCTGTGTGTCTACCTGCCTCATGTGTGTTTCTTTTAAACATTTGTAGCATTTTGGTTTCTGTTCCACTCTGCTAATTGTTTCTGTTTTATGGGTGAGTTGATCCCATTCACATTCAGATTTATGATTACTATCTTTGTATTCCCTATCATTTTGATTTCCTCTCCTAGTCTTGCCTTTCCTTCTTTCACTAATTCCTTCTACACATGTGTTTTGCTTTTATTCAGTCTCTCTAATCCCCACCCTTATTTTACTTCCTTTCCAACCCCCTCCCTTCTTATTCCCTTTATATTTTTCTATAGGGTCTATTGAATTCTGAATTCTGTCCCTCTTCCCTTTCCCTCCCTTTTGGTACTCCCCACCCCATTTACTTTTCTTCTTTCAACTTCCCTGTAGAATTTGATACCTCAATGGATTTAGATGCTCTTTCCTCTCTGAGTTGATTCCACTGAGAGTGACATTTAAGTATTACCTATTTTCCTCTCCTTCTTATAATAATATTCTTCTATTTACTCTCCCCTAAGCCTCTCTTTGTAGTATAATTTATCCTATTTTTCTTATTCCTTCAAGTTCTTTTTAGTGCCATATTCTATTCTCCCCTTTCTTTTTTTTACATATCATCTTTGATCACTTAGTACCCCAACCACTACCTATGAGTAATTCTACTTATTATTATGTTAGGTAATACAGTTTTTGAGAGTTACATATATAATTTTTATATATAGGAGTATATACAATTTGACCATTTTAAAATTTAAAACTTTAAAAAAATTTTTTCCTCTTGTTTTTGGTTTACCTTTTCATGTTTCTTTTGAGTTTTGTATTTAGACATCAAATTTTCTGTTTAGTTCTGGTCTTTTCTATACACTTGCTTGGAAATCTTCTATTTTGTTAAATGCTCATACTTTCTCCTTGAAGAATATAGTCAGTTTTGATGTGTAGGTGATCCTTGGTTGTACACCCAATTGTCTTGCCTTTCTGAATATCATATTCCAAGCCTTACAGTCCTTTAATGTGGAGGTTGTCAATCCTCTGTTATCCTGATTAGTGCTCTTTTATATTTGAATTATTTCTTTCTGGATTCTTGCAATATTTTCTCCTTATCTTGGAAGCACTTGAATTTGGCAGTTGCATTCCTGGGAGTAGTCTTTTGAGGATTTAATGTAGAGGGTAATCTATGGACTCTTTGAATGCCTATTTTGCCCTCTTGTTCAAGGACATCAGGGCAGTTTTCTTGGATAGTTTCTTATACTATGATGTCAAGGTTTCTGTTTATTTCAGGTTTTCAGGTAGGCCTGTGATTCTCAAATTGTCTCTCTTGGACCTGTTTTCCAAGTCAACCATCTTATCAATGAGATTTTGTGTTTCCTTCTAATTTTTTTTATTCTTTTGACTTTGCTTTATTAATTCTTGCTGTCTTATGAGGTCATTAGTTTCTACTTGCCCAATTCTAGTTTTTAAAGACTGATTTTCAGCTATGATCTTCTGATTTTTCTTTTTGGTTTGGTCTATCTTGTTTTTAATGTCTTTCTGCAGGTCAATTCTGGTCTTCAGGTTTTTCAGGGCTTTTTTTCCCAAGTGGGAGATTCTGTCTTTAAAACTTATTTTCTTTTTGAATTATTTCCCATTCTTCTTGCCAAGTTTCTCCTATATTTCTCACTTCGTTCATCATCTCAAATCTGAGCTCCTCCAGAGCTTGTGACCAGTTTCTATTTTTTTTTGGAGGTTTGGATGTGTTTGCTTGTTTTTTTTTGTCCTCTGCTGTCTCTGTATTCTGGGGTTTTTCTCAATAGAAATTATCAAGGGTCAAGGTTCTTTACTTTTTTTTAGTTGCAAACTGTTGTTCCTGGGTGTTGGTGGCCTTTGCTATGCTAAGTCTTTATTCCCTTCTCAGTCAGAAGTCTAAGTGAGGAGGGCAGACTCTCTATGTATTGAGCTATAGAGAAATATTTTGCCTGAAACTATTTTTCAGTCTTCTCTGCATCTGCTGTACACAGCTCCTCTATGACCTATTTCTGAGCCCAATCTCTACATTCCTCAACCTCCTGGGTCCCCAAGTCTAGCTGTTCTCTAGGGTAAGTCTGTAGTGTCCTCAGCCAGCCCCCCTGAGAACCTAGTGATTGCTCCTCTCTTGCTCCAACTCTGGCTCTGCCACAGTAGGTGTAGTGGGGGTGAGGTGATCAGCTCCCACTTAGATAGGAGTAATTTTACACCCTTGTAGCTTGAAAATGCCCAAATCCTGCTTACCTTCAAGGTTGCACCCTATGGATGTGCCCCTTCACTCATCTGATTTTTGTTTTTATCCTTTTGAGGCACTTTATATTGATAGGTGGTAAGAAGAGGAAGTTTCTTGTGTCTACCTGTGGCCATTTTAGCCCAGAAGTCCCAACCTCAAATTTTCTCAGTGAAATAGGAGGCAAGGTGCTTAGCTAAGAGAATAGGGAGAAAAAAGCAGATGAATTTTGAGAAATAAGGAGAAGAAATAGAATCTCTTTTGTCAGGAATGAAAAAGGGAATTAATTTTTTATTTGAAATTTTTATTTATTTAATTAATTTTGAAGATTTTTCTATTGTTATGTGTTTCATGTTTTTTCCCTCTCTCCTCCTCCCACTCCACTCCTGTAGCCAATGAGCAATTCCACTGGATTTTGCATGTGTCATTGATCAAGACCTATTTCCATATGATTAATTAGGTGTGATCGCTTAGAATCTACATCCTCAATCATATCCCCCTTGACCCATGTGATCAAATAGTTGTTTTTCTTTTGTGTATCTACTCCCACAGTCCTTTTTCTTGTTGTGAATAGTGTTCTTTCTCATAAGTCCCTCAGAATTGTCCTGGATCATTGCATTGCTGCTAATAGAGAAGTCCATTACATTTGAATGTGCCACAGTGTATCATTCTCTGTGTACAATGTTCTCCTGATTCTGCTCCTTTCACTCTGCATCAATTCCTGGAAGAAGTTCCAGTTCAAATGGAATTTATCCAGTTCATTATTCCTTTGAGCACAATAGTATTCCATCACCAAAAGATACCACAATTAGTTCAGGCATTCCCCAATTGAAGGCCATCCCCTCATTTTCCAATTTTTTTGCCACCACAAAGAGTGTGGCTATAAATATTTTGAACAAGTCTTTTTCCTAATGATCTCTTTGGTGTATAAACCCAGCAGTGGTATGGTTGAATCAAAAGGCAGACAGTCTTTTAAAGGAAACGGAGTTTATTGATGAAAAAAAATAGATCACCTTGTTGCATGTAGTCAGGGCTCAATTGAATTAAGAAAGCATGAATTTATAATGTATCCAATTAGTACAGTTATGTATTTCCTTTAGTTTTGGTCAGCATTGTGAAGGTGAGATTGCATGTGGTAGTAATTTAGGGCTAAGAATTGGAATAAGCAGAAGTATTCCAACTGGGTGAAGGATTTGTGCATAGAGGATAGTATACTGTTTAACTGATTAATCACAGGGTTGAGGTGGGAGGGAAAGGAAAATGAAGTCAGAGAGTAGGAATTTTGTAATTTAATTTAGTCTTCTAAGGCAAAATAATTATGCAAACATTTTTATCTTCTCAAAAAGCACAAGGAAAATCTGTTATCTTTTATGTAGAAGAGGTGAACTGATTGCAGTCATCTTAAAATGAAATAAAATATCTTTGTTTTGGGGAGTATGGAACTTCTCTTTCCAATAAAGCCTCCATTATTATTTAAAGCTTTCCATTATTTTGATCTCTAAGTTTCTATCTAATAGAACATATGTGTACTCTTCATCATTCTGCCTTCTTACAATCACAAGATACTTGTTCCTGTATTTTCAATGTAGAAAATTTATTACATTTGAAAGTTTTGTGAGAAATGAAGGCTTTATTTGGGAGATATTTTTGGGCCTAAAAAGAGGAAATGAATTAATAATCACGAATGATTGGACTGTAAATAATAATCAGTCAACTAGCCCCAAATATAACCAATATCTGAGATCTAAAGAGGTTTAACTAAGTAGTATAATTATGGTCATGAGTTTATTACCTTAGAAGAAATATATTTTTAAACCTTCCTTAAGCTTGAGAAAACCCACAAGCTCTGGAGATCATTTCTAGGGGATATACCAGCACTTCCTTTCACACTTCCTCGGTTCCTCCTAGACAAAATGTGCTGCCTTAGGCCAATATGTATTTTTAAAGAGAATTGTACTAAGGTCAAGTTCTTTGGATGAAATTATTTAATGTAATGTCCTTTATGCTTTAAAATTACTTTAATATATCTATTTAAAGCCCGAAGCATTTAATTTCATTATGTTATTTCTTTTATTCACTTTTACATCAAAAGGATATTTTATTTTACAGAAATACCATTATCTCCTAAAGGAAAGTTGGATATCCCTGTGTTATTTATTCCTCATATTATGAAATTGTATGAAGCAATGGTGATTGTCCAGATAGTGAGGGCAAATCGTCAATACTGGCCTTATGATAACCCAGAAGAATTGGGCCCAGGTCTGCAAAGGTAACTTAAATGAGGAATTATTTTTCTGTTATCAGTATTTACGTTTCCTTTATGTAATTATTCCATTGTATTAACATAAATCAGGAACAAAACCATATGCCAATCTGTGGGAGGGATACATTTTAATGCCATGTTAGAAAAAATTCTAAAAGGCAGAAGAGAAAAAGGATAAGCATTTGATGCTGACATGATATTTGGTTTTGTTGAATTGTGAGTCAGAGTTATATATCAAGATTGTGTAGAATTAGCAAGTAATCTCACTGCATTGCAAGTTAACAAGAGATGGTGTTGAATACAAGTTGAACATGACCAGGAAAGTGATGACTTACAATAAAACAAGAAGTCAATGGCTAGGATTCAATTCAAAATCATATGGATCATATAAATCAAGAAATTTGGCAACAGTGTAGCAAAAATAAAGAGATCTCATTATACAAAGTATGTATGATCCAGAGATGTCATGACTTTGGAGCAATGCCTTTTAGAAGGTACTTTTATGTTGACCTCCTTAAACCCACTTAACTCCCTAAATTTCTGGTTATACCTATAAGACAATATATTTCCCAAATTTGCCTCTAAAATGGTTATCATTTTTCCTTCCTACTGTCAAAAATTTGGAGGGAAATATGAGAGAGATTAAATAAAAATAAATATTTGCTTTCTTCTTCTGATGGCTTTCTCTGTCTAATTTTCATAGTTCCCATCATGCTTTTATAGGTTTCCATTAATTGTTTTTCCACAATTGAAATTTTTTGGTCCGTTAAACTCTCATCAGAAATCCCATTCAGGTATTTTCCTTAGGAGGCTAACGGAGTCATTAGCTAGATACTCTGGATAAAGACTATTCAACAATCTTAAGATCATTACATTCAAAGCACTATGCAGAGTTCTTCTGGAAAAAGGCAAAATTCAGACTAGAGTCATTCCTTATTTTCCTGGGGTTTAAAAAATTGTTAGAAATATCCTTTAACTTCCTTTAGCTTCCTTTAACATATCTCCCCAGTGTAATTCTTCATTTTATAATGGATTTTCATCTTTCTTTTTTATTTTGTGTTTTAATTGCCTAACTTAGATAACAAACTTCTTATCTTTCCACAAGTTTCTACTGGATTGTGTTCAATGACTCAAATAGTTATTAAAAGGAATGTAGGATCACTGATTTCCAAGAGTCCATAAGGAAGTAAAAGATAGTCAGATAGAGACACGGATTTAGTTAACAGACTTAGAGCAGGAAGTAGGGATGATACTGAGGACTCATGGGAAAGGGTTGAAAATTGTAAAGGAGGAGGTGAGTATGACTATTGATAATGGGAGTTTCAAGATAGATAGAAAGGATGAGGGTGGTTGGAATATATTGAACAAATACCAATTATATTAGAATAATGTATAACAGAAAGACCCTTAAAATAGCATTTTAAATGAATTTGTAGAACTCTGCCAAGTTCCCTCTCCAGGTTCTGGTCTAGAGCCAATGAGAGTGTTGACACTTTTACCAAGAGGCACATGGAGGCAGAGGGGGCTTGCTTTGTAAAAAGCTATTAAAAAAAAGATGAAGGGACTAGGTTTCTGAAAAATTGCTTCATGGACAATAATAAACATAAACTCAACTAACAAAAAATTGTTAAAGAACCATTCAACAAATGTATGAATCATGGAGATTTATTTCTAGGAATGGTGGTGTTTCTGATGGCAATTGTGTTCTAGGTTCATTCCTACCAGAAATTCTAGCATATTCTTCTAAAGTTTTCTAGATTCCCTCCTACCACCATTTTTTATATCCCTTACTTTCCATGTTAGCTTCAAAATTGGTTCTAAGGCAGAAGAGCAGTGAAGGCTAGGCAATGAGGGTTAAGTGACTTGCTCAGGCCTGCCTCTCTATCCACTGAAACACTTAGCTTCCTCCTGGATTCTAGATCTCTGAATTAATATAGATTACACAAGGAAATGGGAGTAACTGTGAGATACTCCACTATAGGTTATAAGAATAGAACTATGAAATAACTACCAAGATACAAACCAGGTGGTTAGAGTTGTCAGAAGTGTTGATAATTTTCATATATAAATAGACAAGTAATCTCTGTATTATAAATACAGGCCTCAAAATATCCTTGAGAATCTAACAAATTAACAACTTAAAATATCATTATAATGAAAATAATTTTTTCCACAATCCCCTAGATATAACTTTTATCCCAATAAAACTTAACAATGAGGTTTTTATAAGAAGATGTTATGCCAAATGCTACAATCTCCAAATTATGTGAAACAGGAAATCTCCCAAAATATAAACAACCATCAATAGAAATCAAAATAGTGCCCTTTTTCCTTTTTGTTACCAGTTGTCCCAATGATGCTTTCAATGAATTGAGCCTAGAGAAGATGATCTACAATTCCATTAGCTTATACTATTTTTATTCAATTATGAATGGAAGTTATTTATTTAACTTTTAAATGTGCGGAATGTTAAATATAAAATAATAGCCACATAACTACTTGTCCAAGGACCATTTTTATCTGAATTACCTAGAAAAGCATGACAAACTATATTGATAATAATAGCTCTCCTAAAAATCTTTCAATGAGGCTATAGAAGAGTTTTCAACTTTCCACTCCTTTTATGTAATTGCTTAAACCACATATTTTATCCACTTTGACAAAAGTACAAAAAATATTGGTCTTAAGTATACCACTTGGTCTTTCTAAAAATAGTTTCTCATTATTACTACCTCGATGGAACCTTTTTTTAATAACAATCTTTTCTTCTTCCTCCTACTCTGCAACTCCAATCCCAGGATATAACAGGTTATGACTGCTAATATACTAATTCTGATTACAACTACCATGCATAGTGTTTCATTATAATGTATCTTAATTCACTAAGTTTCACTTAGCAATATTTTGCAAAAGCAAAATTTTTCCAAAAATTCAATCCAAAATATACATTTTTCTAATATTATTTTCCTTGTTTAAACTAAAATGCCATTTAATTAAATAATTATGTAGTGGAATGACTTACTAGTAGAAGTTTTCATTTTCTAGCATTTTAACTTTAAAATTTGTATGCTTGAATAGCTTGAAAAGAACAGAAAATGGAGATATCAGCCATATAGTTTGGGAATACCCCATTAAAGGAATACCAATAGCCCCACCTCCTAAAACACATCAAGGTATGTATGTTATATGATCAAAGAATAGAGTTTGAGTCCTTCCCTTCAGGCTTAAGAGGAGAAATAGTAAAGTGATTCTAGGATGACACTGCTAATTAATTTTTCAGTGCTGGAACTGCAATGTAGCTTTCCTGATATCTAGTTCAATTCTCTTTCCACTACATCAAAATATCTTTCTTTACTTTTTCTCTTTTTAAGAATATTCTACTAAGAAACATATCAGTCACTTTTTCTGAGTGATATAACTTTAATTAAAATTGTGCCCGTTAAAAATCCATTTGACAAATAACTATGCCATTTGATTTACTTTCAATACTTTTTAATATGAGGATGGATAATTTTTTTACGGTGAAAGCACAAAGGCACTAAATTACCATCAGTTGTCTTTTCAAATGAGTTAGAATTTTCCTTTTTTACTCAGTAAAAGATAATTGACTCCTTATTCTCTATAGAGATGAATATCAGTTTAGAATTTACAATCTATGGTCATCAGATTAAAATGATATAATAAAACACGAACAATTTTCCCTGTCTTCTGAGAGCTTTATTGTTCATGTTTCCTCTAAATATAGACTTTTTTCCTTAGACAAAATAATTCATGAAGAATTGAACAATCTAAAACAGTCTAGTAATGCATGAAAGTATATATGATTTTTACATATCCTTTCACATAGGAAAGTTAGTGTGCACAAAATAGAGGTTGCTACTGTCATTTACCTATTATTTATTTTGATGTAGTTAGCCTGTGATAAAAATGCAAAAAAAAAAATAACCTCCTGGAAGAGATGAAGGAATCAGAATGTGCAACTTTGTTTATAATGCCAGACTGTACTAATGGAAATATTAGTTAAATTTACTAACCTCCTTCTCTTCCTCCTCTTCTTCCTCTTCTCTGTCTTTGTCTTTGTCTGTCTCTGACTGTCTTTCTGACTCCCCAAGAGATTTTTGTTGTGTTGCTTTGAATTAAGAAAACCATAGAATTAGGTTAGTTCTCTTCATAATAATTAAGCAGAATTCTGTTGACCTCTATTTATTTCAACACTTCAGTACATTAAAAGACTGGAGTTAGTCAGACAGAAAAGAAACATTTATTAAATTCCTATGTTCCAGGAATTGGAATAAGTGGTGAATATTCGAAGAAAGGTAAAATAAAAAACAAAACAAACATTTCTTGTACTTAAATAGCTCATAATCTAATAAGCAAGATAAGACAGAGCTATATACAAACAAGGTATTTACTGTATAAACTGAAAATAATCAAGAGAAGGAAGACACTAGAATTAAAGGGGATCAGGAAATGTTTCCTGTAGAAGGTTAAATTTTAGGTTGGGTTTGAAGGAAGTTAGGAAAGCCAGGATGCAGATATGAGAAGTAAGAGCACTCTAGCAAAGAGAAGAGCTCCCACCTTTCCCTGCAAAAAAAAATGTCTAGAGTATGGAGATGGAATATCTTGCTTAAGGAATAGAAAGGAAGACAGTTTCACTGAATTTTGCAGAGTACATGTGATGGAGTAGCATGGGGCTGAGAAAAATGAAAAGGAGGAACAGTTTATAAAGAAATTTATATGCCAAACAAGATTTTATATTTGATCCTGGAGTCGATTTTTAGCACTATTTGCTTCCTTAGCCACCATTTTGTCACTATCATTATGCCACTGCACAAGTGGAAGGGATCTTTTCAGGAATGTCCATCATTTCATACATATACATACATGTACACACACATTTTTCTATCTACCTGTCTACCTCTCTGTCTGTCTATCTTGAGTTTCTGTAACTAAATAATTGATAAGTTGCCTAATCCTTTAGATTTGGTCTCCACAATATTTCTTTAATGTATAATATTCTTCTACACAACAGCCAACTTTTTCCCCCTTTCAAAACTTGAACACTTAAAATTACTTTCTAATTAATCCACTTTCCCTAAGTCCTTCCCATTTCTCCTGTGACTACCATATAGCTGCCAAACAGATGTGAACATGCTACTTCTCTGCTCAGTAAACTCTATTATTGCCTTTTTATTGCCTCTAGGATAAAATAAAAACTTCCCTTTTTGGCATTTAAGGTCCTTCACAATTTGGCTTCAGCCTACCTTTCCAGATTTATTACATATTGCTTCTCTTCATACATTATGTGATCTAGCCATCCTGACCTTTTTACTTGTCCCTGCATGCAACATTCCATTATTTCCTATCTCCATGATTTTTAGAGGTACTACTGCCTCTTAAAATTCCCAAATTCCTTCAAAGCTCTCCTCACACATACCTCAAGCAAGAGATGTGCCTTAATCCTTTCAGCTGAGAGTATTTCACTCATTTAATTACTTTATATATATTTACTTTGTAAATTTTTTATATTTACTTATATTTGTATATACTATTTCCTTCTAATGTAAACTTCTTAAAAGCAAGAACCATTTCTTTCTTTTTCTTTCCTATGTCTCTAGCAACCAGTAGAGTGACTAATACATAATTAGCACCTATTGAATGCTTATTGTTTGATTGATTGATTATGGAGAGAACACTTGTAATGATGAGTTTATTTATACATTGAAGTCTTGAAGAAGTATAATGTAGCATAGTTACTTTTTTCTTTTAAAAATTCAGAGACAAAAGGTAAGGACAATGAATAGAAGAAAATTTAGGCTTGAAACGAGGAAAAAAATTCTTAACAATTAAAACTCTTCCATGGCTATGTGACACTCTAAATAGAGACTTCTTTACCATTGGAAGCCAATAAGCAGAAGCTCAGTGACCAATTGTCAGCTTACTGTAGTGAAGATTCTTTTCCTGGTATGCATTAAACAGGCTAGTCAATAGGATCTCTTCCAGGTAGCTCTTTATTACTTGATAGTTTGAAGACTCTGATTTGTGTTTCTCCATTGACAAATATAGCAACTATAGTTCTTGAAGTAACTACTCACTTGAAGACAGATAATATAAAGGAAACATTGACTCATTGGGAATGAATGAAAATTATATTTTTAGTATTCAGATTACCTAAAAATTGAGAAGACAAGACCAGTGGTATAATACTAATTATAATTTTCACTGTACTCATTTCCATTTTAATGACTTAAGGCAGTGAAACTAATTATGGCTAGAAAAATTTCTAGCTCCCTCTCCATTTTTTACTTTCCCAATAATGTGCATCAAAGTATTATCTATTGTTTTAAAGTTTAATTCAACATTTATTAAGTTCATTCTATATGCAAAGTTCAATATTAAATACTAATGATAAAAAGATTTAAAAATCAGAATTGTATCCCTATTACCAAATAGTTTTTAATTCTATGTGGCTATGTGTTATAATCACAAATAATTACTTACAGTTTAGAAAATGATTATGTGCAAAATAGCACATAAAAAGAATTGATTCAAGAAGGGGAGAGTGATCACTTTGATCTGGGAGGAACAGAAAAGGCAATATGTAAAAGATAGCACCTTAATGTGTTTTGAAAGAATATTTAATAGGAACAAGAGAAAATGGTATAAGTGAGTGAATAATCCAAGGAATAAATACAGTTCACAAAGGCATGGAGACAGCAGGAGAAGTAAGGGCAAGTATAAAAAATAATGCACAATACTATATCATTGCATATAATAGGATATGGTGCAATGTGGCTAGAAATTTAGGTTGGAGCCAGATTATGTGGACTCTGAATACTATCTAAGGCATTTTACATTTCATTTTGTAAGCACTGAGATACTAATGAAGAGTGTTTTTATTAAAATTTTAAAAATATTAAGAAAGTCACATGATCCTGAGGATAAAATAATGTTTTGCAAACCTTATAGCACTATAGGAATGCTATTGTTGTGGTTGTGCAGGCAGCTTCCTCTTTCTGTAGAGGGCATGACCATCCTAGTGATCACTGTTCATAATTTTTGAATCATACTTGATTCTCCACTTGCTGCAATCCATACATGCAGCATTCTAAATTTTGCCATTTCCCGTCCCCCCAGAAAAAATCTCCACACATGTATTCTAAAGTCCAGACCTCACCTGGCTCTGTGACTCCCTTGTAGTCACTCCATCATTCCAGTGGCTCCCTATGACTTCTAGGACCAAGTACAAATCCTTTAATGCTGATTTTTAGCTCTTCACAATTTGGCTTCAAGTTATGTTTCTAGGAATATTATGTATCATTCCTCTTCCTCAACCTTTCTGCCTCTTGGAATCCCTGTTTTCAATCTCATGTCAAGTCCTATTTCTTACATCTCCCCTTTCTTATTACTCCGTTTGCTAGTGATGCCCTCCTTCCCATTAGCTTCTATTAATTTAATGCCTGTTTTGCACATAACTGCATGCAATATAATTTTCCCAATAGAGCATAAACAATGAGATCAGAGACAAATTCCTTTAACTTAGCACAATACTTAGCACAAAGTAAGTACTTTAGAAATGTTTGCCGAGTTACTGATTGATTGATTAGTCATATACATATATATATACACACATATATACACATTCATACTGTTACTTGTCAGCAGTGTCAACAATGAATATTGATTAATACTCATAGAAAGAGAAAATATCAAATCTGGGAGAACTAGTTTCCTATCCATCCATTTATCCATCTATTAATTCATTCAAGTGTACTAAGTATAAAACATTGTTAGGTCATGAAAGAGATGGTATTTCTATGTACATTAAACTCATTATAAACATAACACTGAAATGTCTGTAAAAATTGTGATATAATCCCCATCCGTATTTATAGGGTCCCATAGATTTGGTTTCAGAAGCAGCAGGATTTGCATGCTTCTTGTTTTGCCATTTCATTCTAAAATGGTACTGCTAGCTTCAACTTATCCTTGTAACCTGAAGTTATGTTTTGATTTTTCTAGCAGGGGATCATTTTCAAACAACCAATGGTATTATATGCCTTTTACCCAAAGATACAGGTTCAGTATTTTATGTTCCTGATTTAAATAAGAATTATTATTGGTAAATATAAAATGTATGCATTCAGATTACATTTTACTGAATAATCACTTTTTTATTAGTTTTCACAAAATTTTAAAGAAAAATTTCACAAAGGTTAGAGTATATTTCAAATATTTGAGAGTATAGTTTTAAATAAACTGGCCATGAATAAGTACCATGATTGATAATAAATAATAATATGGCATGATTAACTCTGATATCAGAAATGTTGGTAAATCTTCAATAGGAAATCCATATTTTTTTTCTAAGGACTCACTAAAGGTATCCAATCCCTACTCTTACTTTATTTCTTAATCAGAATTGTTTTATCATTGCAAAGAGATAATGACTACATATACAGTGGATTAAAAAGAAAGTCATTTATTCACACTGAAACAAACTTTGCATAGTTATCCCAACTCAAAGCCATCTGATGTATTCTACAGACTATTATATATATTCTAATTTCATTTTCAGATTCTTATTCCAAGGAATTCTACCCTCCTCCAATTTCTAGAACCTTTTTCTTCCTTCTGTTTGAACATGACAAATTCATGAGCCTTTTTATCAGAAACAGTAGCTAGTTACAAACGAGAAAAATGTTTTTTTAAACCTTTTTGTTTCATAGGAATCCCAAATCATCGTGAATCAAAATAAAAAAAACCACCTTTTTGTTTCTAGCTTCCTTAAAAAGTCGAGCCAGGGAACGCGTAGAAGAGACGGTACATGTAATTCTAACTGGTGTAGTTTTTCATGCACCAGAACAACGAGAATTAGTGGTGATTCCAAAAAAAACACTTGTGGAAGATGAACAGAACCAAGTACCAGTAAATAATGGTAAGACTGACACTTCAAATTAATCACTTAGGAGAAATTATTAAGAAAATTATCATTTGCAAAGATTTTTCAGTTTTTCAAAGCTTTGTGTCTTTTTTCCCCTTTCAATTCACTGAAGAATTATGTGACCAAGGAATGTCTCCCCTGAATTTCTAAAAGTTTTTTTTAAACCCTTAACTTTTGTGTATTGGCTCATGGGTGGAAGAGTGGTAAGGGTGGGCAATGGGGGTCAAGTGACTTGCCCAGAGTCACACAGCTGGGAAGTGTCTGAGGCCGGATTTGAACCTAGGACCTCCCATCTCTAGGCCTGACTCTCAATTCACTATGCTACCCAGCTGCCCCTCTAAAAGTTTTCAGATGTCATTAATGTCACTTTTTCTGCCATCACTTAAGAAAATTACAAAAATAAGAAGTATAAGAACTTTTTATAAAGTTTAATTTGTTATTGTTGCTCATGTTGCTCATTAATAACATCTTAAAAGTACTTCATAGGTATAAGGAAAGAAGAGGTGAAAAACTGTGACAGCCATAATTTTCTCTTCCATCCTTCCTCCATTTGTCCTTCTATTCTCTGTATTTCTTTTTGGTATATTTACTGTGACTGTCACTTTGATTAGTGTCCTTAATTTTGAACTGATAATCCTGAGTGGCGTGTCTCTTTTAATAATTTTAAAAAATAATATGCAAGTACAACTCAGTAAGAATTATTATATTATACAGTTTATGTTTTGGGGCAATGTAAAATAATTTGAGACATTGTCCATGTGTCATTTGAGAATATAAATAATTTAATTTTATTTCATATATTTCTATTTTTTCCAATATGATGATATTTAAGTTAAAATAATGTACTTTCATCATTTTGAAAGTCACAACTTTTTAAAGGAATCACAAATTACTGATGTAAGGGCTTGTTTTGGATTTGGGAATGCTATTTCATGTTTATCAAACTTGATGTCTACATGAGTTACAACATATTGATTTGGAAGAGCTCATATTTTCTGGCATGAAGTAAAGTAATGAAAAACTTTGCCACCAAAGGTACTAAAATCTTTTTCATTTCCTGAGAATTCCATATTACCAACGATATCATGTCATTACTTCTGGAGGAATCTGATATCTGTTAGGAACTTAAGCTACTTGAAATTTTTGCATTTTCTATGATAACAGAAATAACATAAATAAAAGTGTGAAATTATAACAAAATAGCCAGGAAGGCTCTTTTTTATTCTTCTCTTTTCTAAAGGGGTGATTAATTGTCTTTTATAGAGCAGGTTTAAAAAGTAGTCAGAGATATATGTTAATTATTTTAGTGATTTAAAACAACCATATTACATAACATTCTCAAAATATGCTTGTTTATAACTTTTTTGTTTATAATTGTATATAAAATAAAGTAATTTATGAAATGTTAGCTTTAAAATATTTGCAATATATTTAGAGGGAGGAGTAAAAATGTAATTACCTTTAATCAAATTTAACAAGAACACTTTACTTCTGTTTTCTGTTCGGATCATCTTTACCAGCACGTGTTGTTGGATTTTGTTACATTTTTATTTTTATTTTGCGCATGTATGTGTATTTTATGTAATTATCTATATATATTGTTGATTATTGTTTTCACATGCTGAGTAAAGAATGTACTTATTGGAATACCCAAACTTATGATTTAAGGTGTGTATGTGTGTGAGGGAGGGATTAGGTTATGTGTGTGTGTGTGTGTGTATGTGTGTGTGTGTGTGTGTGTATGGTAAGCTAAATTCTAAAGTTGTAGGTTTTGTTTTCTTAGATTATCTTCTTGAAAAAAAACCTGAAAATATCAATGACCATTATATTTAATATATCAAGCTAAATGAAGACCATTGTATTTTGATAAATTTATATTTCTGCTACAGTTTTACTGTTTTAGGGTTTTATTCTTCTCATTTCCCTCCAGATTTAATGGTTTTTATGAAGCCAAAAAATTAAATAGTCTCACTCAGGGAGGTTCTAGGGTAAATAACTTAAAGATTGAATCCATGCCTACAGTTGAAATTTCTGAAAGTTAATCAAGAACACAGGATTTATTGTGGATCTATTTTTTTAAATCAATGATTCTCTTTCAAAAGGCATCATGGAGAATTCCCTTAACAAATGTTTTCCCCTGATTAACTCTCTCTGAATTTTGAATTCTTATAGATCTTTTCTCCTTAAGTCTTTTATGATTATTCATTTACTTTAAATTTTCCTCACAAAAAATAACATTCAGCTAGTGATTTTGTCACAAAATACTTTATTGTCTGTAACTATTGAGTTTAATGATTTTCTTTTTCTATTCTGTGTCAATTATCTCTCAGATCATTAAGACCTGAGAAAACTCAACATATATGTGCATATTTTTATTCAGCAGTTCTCTTTTTATTATGCTAAATAATATTCAAAAATATTTATTAAGTGACTACTGTGTGCAAGATATTCTGTATATACTGATACTGTAAAGAGATCCATTACAGATTTTTCTCAAAGGTTGATTAAAATCTAATGATCCCTAGGATATGGCAAGGAGGACATAAAAATAACTATCAATAAAAGATCCTGACAAATTACTGCAAAAAAGAGATTGAGATCATGTACTACAAGACATTTAGGCAAGAAGAATGACATTTAGTGGGACAGGTAATGGAATACATTCTGGGAGAATAGCATCAGATGTTGGACATAAAAGAAGGGTGTAATTTCAACTGATAGAGAAGAGAGGACGAGCTTTCTACATACTGGGTATGGTAATAATAAAGGTAGAAATGGGAAAAGGCGAAATTAGAAAAGAAAAGTAAGAAGGTCTAACTTAGATTGAAAATAGCATATGTGAAAAAGATAAGTAAAAGATAAAGCTAGAAAAGTAGCATATGAACCTATTATGAAGGTGTTAAAAGAGAAGTGGTAGTTTAACTTTTATTTAGGCAATGAGGAGACAATGGATATTGAGCTATTCCTTACAGTGGTTTCCTCTTCAGATATGTTCATGGATCATCGGATGACATCCAAATTTAGAGATTATCTCATCCAAGTTTCTCATTTTATAATTGTTGAAAATTAGATTTAGAATTGTTAAATGATTTTTCCCATGAGTAAATAGCAGACTATATGGTCTCTGACATCCCTTGCAACTCTGAGAGTGTGATCCTGTCAGGTACGAAGGCTGAGTTAGATAGGTTTTATAGAGAATGAATAAAGGTGGAGGTGAATGCAAGAGAAATTGAAGTGCTAAAATCAATAGGAATTAGCAACTATTTTGGATTATTTGTATTAATTGGATGTGTGAGGGGAGGGAAATGGGAGTCAACAATGACTTTGAGGGAATGAACCTGCTTGACTGAAAGAAAGGTGATATCCACCAACTCCTCCTCCTCTTCTAACTAATAATTGTTGACATTTATATGTTTTAAATTTTGATATGTATATATATAATAAATTATTATTACCTATCCTTTATATATACTTGGTATTCTCCTCAGCTGCCATAATTAAGATGTCATATCTATGCAGATCACACTCAGATCCAAATATGCAATCCTTATCTCTCTTCTACTGCCTACTGAAATATTACACATAGTTAAGCCAGAGTCATTTCAAACTCAATGTATTTAAAAATAAGATTCATGTTTCTTCTGAACTCTATTCTTCCCTCTAAATTTCATATTTCTGGCAAGGGTATCACCATCCTTCTAATTACCTAGGTTCACAGCCTTTAAGTCACTTCTGTAACTCTTCACTCTTGCACATCTGTCATATCAACTGCTTAGCCTTAATTTTTCCTTTTTCATACTAGTACTCATCTCTCCCTTCAGAAAACAATTGCTCTAGTTCAGGCCCTTATTACTTCTAGCTTGTGCTATTCTCAATAAGTCTTAATTAGCCCTAATTACTTCTAATTAGTCTTCCTTCCTATCAAGTTTTCTCTCCAATCTATCTTCAATATAACCATCAAAGTCAGGTCATGTCATCATCTTACTCAAAAAGTTTCAATAGCTCCCTCTTATGTCTAGGAGAAAATAAAAACTATTCCTCTGAGCATTTAAATACCTTTTGAATTCAGATATAATCTATCCTTCAAGAGTGATCACTAATTACTTCTCCTCCAGCACTTCATATTCTAGAGATTTGACCTAAATGCTGTTCTCTGTTCAATTTAATTTCTTCCCTCCTTGTCTTTGCAAACATTCTTGTTTCACTTCTTTTTTAAATGGGTAAGTTCATCTTATTCATTCCCAGGACTGTAACTGTCAAATATACACTTCATTACATCTCCTGTCCTCTTTAATTTTTTCCTCTTTTTCCTCCTCACTTCCTCTTTAATAACAGAAAGCTGAAAAGCATAAGGGGGAGGACTGTACAAAGGATAAAGCATCAGGACCAGAATCAGGAAGATCTGAGTTCAAATTTGGCCTCAGACATTTAATAGTTGTGTGGTCCTGGGTAAATTACTTAACCCTGTTTGCCTCAGTTTCCTCACTTGTAAAAAGAGATAGAGAAGGAAATGACAAATAATTCCAGTATCTTTGCCAAGAAAACTCGAAATGAGGTCACAAGGAGTTGGACATAACTGAAACAACTGAACAACAACAATCACAATGTACGTCTAAATTATTTGCCTATATTGAACTTATCTTGGTTTACAGTGTGAGATATTAATCTATATATAGTTTCTGCCGATTTGCTTTTCAATTTTCCCAGTAATTTCTGTCATAAAGGGAATTCTTATCCCAATATTTTGTACCTTTGATTTTATCAAACTCTAGATTACTATGACTATTATCCACTTTGTATTGTGTACCTAATCTATTCCATTTATGTACCACTCAATTTCTTAGTCATACTAGATTGATATTTTGATTACTACTTTGTAACATAGTTTTGAAATCTGTTAGTGCCAGACCACCTTCTTTCACTTTTCCTATAGAGATCGATACTCTATAACCAGAGACTAATCTGAGTGGCCTGGGTGGTCGTCGGACGCAAAGAATGAAACAGACTGGAAGCACGGCTTGTTAGCTCATTGTACTTCAAAAAATACTGAAGTAGCCACTTTATTATAAAGGAAATTAAAGATCCCTTTCCCCCAAAAAGCCCAAGAAAGTTTCCCACAGTTACAGAGAGCAAGATTTTTACTATAGTCAAAACAAAAGCCTTAGAAGCCTTCAGGCGTAGACAAAAACCTATGCTAAACTATCAACTACACGTGTTATCTTTAAGTGGAGCCTGGGACATCTCCGTTAGGTTGGAAAGCCCCGTCAGTTTCTCGGCCTTGATGGTATTAAACAATTTTTGAGCCTCATTATTTTACTTTAATTCTGGGCAAAATGCCCTGCCAAGGGTTTGGCCTTGGCTGTACCAGCCATCTGTGTTCTCAGGTAAAGGGGAACAGAGTTAGCCCCACTCCTGCTGGAGTGCTGAGAGCCCAAAGCTTTTTCAATAAGACTATAATGCATTTTGAAGGAAGGTGAGAATTATGAAAGGAATCAAAAGAGGAATCTCAGATTTTTATCTTAGATATCCCACACCTGTCTCGTCCCGTAAATAGAGCGGAAAGATAAATACACAGCTCTGCCGGTCTGTATTGATCTTTTGAGGGGGTCCAGATAAAAATATCTACTTGAGATTTTAATTTCTCTTAATAGCTCCCGACATTTCCCCCCCTATAATTTCCATGAAATTCTGAACTCTTTTTTAATCTAAATGAATTTTGCAATTATTTTTTTCTTTTCTAACTCTATAAAATATTTCTTGGGTAGAAAAATGTTTCTTGGCACTATATAAGTAAATTAACTTAGATATGATTGGTATTTTTTATTTTGTTTGTTCAGTCTCCAATTGTTTAGACCTGACTATATTTTTTAAAAATGTTTTAAAATTGTGTTGATAGTTCTTGGATTTGTCTTAACAGACAGACCATGAAGTATTTTATGTTGTTTATAATTTTTTAAATAAAATTTCTTTCTCTCTTTCTGTTGGACTTTTTTGGTAATATATTTTTTGGTAATATATAAAATGCAAATGATTTATGTAGGTTTACTTTGTATCAAGTAACTTTGCCCAAGTTGCCAATTTTTTAAATTCATTTTTTAGTTGATTCTCTAGGATTATCCAAGAATGCCATCATATCTGAAAAGAATGATAGTTCTATTTTCTCACAGCCTATTTTAATTCCTTCAATTTATTTTTATTCTCATTGCTATAGCTGGAATTTCTAGTACAATATTGAATATAGTGACAATGGGCATTCTTGCTTTATTCCTGATTTTTAAAACCCTTATCTTCCACCTTAGAATCAATACTGTGTTTTGGCTCCCAGACAGAAAAGCAGTAAAGGTTAGGCAATGTGTGTTAGATGACTTGCCCAGAGTCATACCGCTAGAAAGTATCTGAGGTCGCATTTTAGCCCAGGACCACGTCCCTTCTCTATTCCTAGCTTTCAATCCACTGAGCAATCTGGCTGTCCCTTTTACTCCTGATTTTATTGGGAAGGCATCTAACTTCTCTTCATTACATATAATGCTTGCTGATGGTTTTAGATACTTATTTTCAGGGAAATTACAGTTATTCCTATCTTTCTAGTGCTTTTAAAAGAAGTGTGTTATTTTTCATCAAAAGTTTTTCCTACATCTATTGATATAATTATATGATTTTTGTTATTATTATTTTACTGATTCTACCAATTATGCTTATAGTTTTCTTAATATTGAACAAAGCCTGCATTGCTGGTATAAATCCTACAGAGTCAAAAATCCTTTTGGCATATTGCTGTAATTTTCTTGCCAGTCTTATCATATTTTTTTTGCATTAATATTCACTAGGGAACTCTCCAAAAGACTACTACCAGGGATGTTATAGTCAAATTCTAGAACTTCCAGGCCAAGGACAAAATACTGGAAGTGGTCAGAAAGAGATAATTCAGATATCGAGGAGTCCCAGTCAGGATTACATAGGATCCGGCAGCTCTCATATTAAAGGACCAAAAGGCTTGGGCTATGATATTCAGGAAGGAAAAAGAATTGGGTCTACAATCAAGAGTTAGAAAGAGAAACTCCATTTAAAATCACTTTACACAATATAAAATACTTGAGAATCTATTTGAAAAAGCAAATTCAGGAATTATATGAACATAACTACAAAAAATTCTTTACACAAATAAAACAACAATTAAACAACTGGAAACACATCAATTGCTCATGTGTAGGATGAGTTAACATAAGAAAAATGCTAATCCTACCTAAATTAATTTATTTATTCTGTACTATACCTATCAAACTACCAAACACTTTTTAATAGTATTAGAAATAATATTAAAGTGTTTACCTGGAAGAACAAAAGATCAGGAATATCATGGGAACTAATGGGAAAAAATGTGAAGGAAGAAGAGCCCAATATTTGAAAAAATCTGATGGGAGAATTAGAGAAAACAGTATGGGAGAAATTAGGTTTAGATCAACATCTTACACCCTATACCAAGACTAATTCAGAGTATATAAATGACTTAAATACAGAGAGGAAAATCATATACAAATTTGGTGAACAGAGAATCATATACCTGTCAGATCTATGGGAAAGGAAGGAATTTAGGAGCAAGCAGGAGATAGCAAACACTACAAAATGTAAAATGTAAAATTAAAAAGTTTCTCCTACAAATAAAGCCAATATAACCAAAATTAGAAGGGAAGCAACAAATTGGGGGAAATTTTTTTATAACAAAAACCTCTGACAAGGGTTCTAAATCTCTCATGATTAGAGAAATGCAAATCAAAACAATGCTGAGGTACCGCCTCACACCTAGTAGGTTGACCAATGTGACAGTAAAGGACAATAATAAATATTGGAGGGGGTGTGGCAAAATTGGGACACTAATGCATTGCTGGTGGAGTTGCAAATTAATCTGGTCATTTTAGAAGACGATATGGAATTATGTGCAAAGGGCTTTAAAAGAATATATACTCCTTGATCCAGCAATACCACTGCTAGGTTTATACCCCAAAGAGATAATAAGGAAAAATACTTGTACAAAAATATTCATAACTGTACTCTTTGTGATGGCAAAAAGCTGGAAAACAAAAGGTTGTTCCTCAATTGGGGAATGACTGAACAAATTATGATATATGATGCTAATGGAATACTATTGTGCTATAAGGATTGATAATCTGGAGGACTTCTATATGAACTGGGAGAACCTCAATTAATGCATGCAGAGTAAAATGAACAGAACTAGGATAACACTATACACAGAAAACAAAACATTGTGGAACAATCCAATGTAATAGAATTTGCTACTAATAGCAATGCAGCAAGCCAGGACTCCTTGAAGGACCTATGTGAAGGAATGCTATCCACATTGAGAAAAAAAAAACTATGGGAGTATAAATGCAAAATCAAATCATATGACTTCACTTATCACATGTGTATATGGGTATGTGATTTGGGGTTTAGGCCTTAAAACAAATTGCCCTTTAGTAAAAATGAATAATACAGAAATAGGTATCAAGTGATAACATCTGTACAATCCAGTGCAATTGCTTTTTGGTGCTGGGAGGAGAGAGGGTAGAGGGGAGGGAAAGAAAATTAATCATGTAAACATGGAAAATATTTAAAAATTAAAATTGAAAGTTGAAAAATTAATTGCTGTGAAATCAAAACATTTATTCACTATTAGAAGTAAAATTTGCTTAGTTTATTAGTAGACAACTGGGAATATAAATTTTTGTAAGGTATTATTATTAGATAATTTTTAAGGTAGTTTCCACCAAATCCTTGAAGCAAAGTATCATTCATATATATATATATATATATATATATATATATATATATATATATATATATATATCAGCAAACAGGAAAAGATAGCTTTATAAATTTATGTACTAGAAAGGTCAGTATATCTGCTAGATCCAGAATTTTTCCACAGTGTTTGAATTTAAACGTCAGTCTATAAAACACAGTTATTGAAGGAAGTCATGCAATTAAAGGTTACCCAAGGGTCACTTCAGTTGGGCTGGCTTTAACAGCTAGATGACATCTTTTCTGTCACAGTCTTATTTAATTTGTTAGAAAAGGTTAAGAGAGCAAGAGATATGTGCCGCCTCATTTTAAGCCACAAGATAAAGATAATTTTAAAATTGAAACGGCTAGTCTGGCTGCTACAATCACACCATGTTTTGTCTTGTAAAAGACAACATGCTATGCTATTCTAGACATAAAGCAAAAAAGGTCAAAATTTCCCCTGTCAGGGAATGTTGGACTGAGACCATTTGCAGATTCCTTTTCTTTCCAAAAACAGACCTCAATATAACAGCAGAGAAATACAAAGCCTCAAGCCACAAAGTCAAGGAGGAGAATTTCTTGGAAGGGAGTGAGGGCAATGTGAGTTCTGCTTACTGTTTTTAAAAAAAAAGAAAAGATATTTCTTTAACAACTTCTCTTGTGGAATCTGTGCCCCTCCAGTATCTTTGCCAAGAAAACCCTCCAAATGAGGTCAACGAGAGTCTGATGTGACTGGAATGACTGAACAACAGCAACACCAAATCACTTGATAAGGATAAGAGAAAGCCCTGTTGAGGAATAAAATCATTGAAGACCATTTTATTTCTATTCTAAAAAATCTCCCTATTTGCTTAGGGCATGCTTTTATCAAGTCTGAAAACAGAGGCTCTAGGATAAGACAATACTGGTTTTGACAAGCTGGATGAAGTCTACCTCTGAAGCTGGCTAAAGTTCAAGAGTTGGTGTTCACATCTTGTGTAATGTGGGATTTTTGTTAAAATAAATAGATTGTTAAAATTGTATTTTAATGTAATTGTTCCCTTTTTAGTATCATATGCATTTTATTTATGCATTCAAAAGCATTATTATAGGAAAGTGTCCATAGAGTTCTGCAGAATGCCAAAGGGCACAAAACATATTTTTAAAATTTCTAAATATAAAGAATCAGAAAAGAGACAAAGTTCTAAATCCCATGGCTATTGGTGTCTTTACAGGCTACCAATATTGGGAGGCACTAGATAGAGAGCTGGTCTTGAAACTAAGTAAGACCCCCAGACAAGTCTCCTTAACTCTCATTACCTGTGCAGATCTCTAAGGCTCTAAGTTGCCAAGAGGATGGCTAGCTGTATTGGTAGAGGGAAGTTTCTTATATGTATGCCCTGGTTTCTGTCTTTATTGTGAAACTGGTAGGCAAGACAGGCCAGGTATGAGTTGTGGGCCATATTAGCAAACTTCGTGGTATAGATCAGTAAGTTTTGCCATCACTACCAGCTCTCCTTTAGAAGAAGGAAAAGGAATTTGGAGACTGTCAGGCAACTCTCTGATGAGGTGGTCTGGGTTCAAATCATATCAGGTTGTTCCCACATTGGGTTCTGTGTTTCAGTCATTCATCAACAAAATTTATTAAGTGCCTACTTGGAACCAGTGGCACTGTCCTCCTGTCTGCCCCATGAGCAAGATATTACATCTATCAGGTCTAAGCTTTTTCTCTGGCTAACATCCATGCCTGGAACACACTCTCCATCCTTAGCACTGCTTCATAATATCTCTGGATTCCTTTAAGTCTCAACTAAAATGCTTTCTTTAAATTTTATTAGAAGACTTTCCCCTCCCCTCTATTCTAATGCTTTCCCTTTGCTAATTATTTCCTATTTATCACACACACACATATATACATATATATGTGAATATATATATATATATATATGTATATATATATATATTCTTGCTTTTTATATGCTGTGTTTGTTTGCATGTTTCATTCCCCATTAGACTCTGGACTTTGTAAGAGCAAGGAATATCTTTTGCTTCTTTTTGTGTCCCCAGTATTTATAAGAGTGACTGGCACATAGTTGGTGCTTAATAAATGTTTGTTAATTGGCTGATATTTTAAGCACTGTGTTCATTGCTGGGGATAAAAAAAATTTAAAAAAACCTATCTATTGAGAGGTAGATAGAATTCCAGGCCTGAATTCAGGAAGATGCCTCTCCCAGAATTCAAATGTGACCTTTGATATTTACTAGCTGTGTGACCCTGGCCAGGTATTTAACCTTTTTTGCCTCTGTTCTTAGTTATAAAATAGGCTAAAGTAGGAAATAGCAAGACATTCTAGTATATTTGCCAAAAATAGCTCAAATGGGGTCATGAAGAGTAAGATGTTATTGAAACAACTCAACAAGAACAAAACCTATGTTCATAGTGGAGCTTGGGGTCACAGCATCCAATTTAGTTACTAAGGAAGATAAAACTATTCATACTGGAAAGCTCTCAAAAATTGTACGTGTGGAAATAATGTGTACAGCACAAAACAATTAACTTGGAGATCCCACTAACGTGACCAATCTCAAAAGTATTAAGTCAACATTGCTAAATCCTTGTTGATTTCATAAGGGAGAACCCTGAAGATCCCAGCAAAAAACTGTAAGATTATGAGTAAGAACTATATAATTGTCAGTTTTATCTTTTTGCTTGTTTTTTTGGTGACTTGTCAAACATGGAAGTAAAGTAGGTACTTCTTGTTCTTCTTCTTCTTGTTTTTCTTCCTCTTCAGATTTATCTTTATTCCAAATTTTACAGAACCAAATCAAACAAGTATTTCCATATACAAAGAAAAATAATGGATGTGAATGAAATCATAAATACTTGATATTTTTAGCTTACTTTTCTTCATATCTACATAATAAATCCAATCCACAAGTGCTCCAGCCCTCTCCCACATTCCCATTATCACAGAAGGTATCCCCCAGAAGACTAAAGTTCTCATATGAATTGTCTTTCCTGTTTTCACCTTTTAGTTCACTTTCTGAAGTTAACAGCATTTATTCTATAACTTTGTATAATGTCCTCTTGCCTTCTACTCATTTTAGTGTTCTTTATCTCATATAGTTCTTTCCAAGATTTTTTTTTCTTTTTTAACTAGTCTGCTCATTACTTCTAATGGCAAAGTACTATTCCATCATAATCATATAATACAATTTGTTTAGCCACATTCCAATTGGACATCCCACAATTTCTAATTCTTTGCAATCACAAAGAGAGAGCTGCTATAAATATTTTAAAACATAGGGGTTCTTTTCCTTTCCTCCTTGTGAAACAGACCCAATAATGGTACTGCTGGGGTTAGGAGAATACATAGTTTTATAACATTCTGGCTATAATTTCAAATTGTTCTCTAAAATCTCTGAATCAGTTCCCATTTCCACCAAGAGTGTTTTAGTGTCCCCATTTTCCCATATCCCTTCCAAAATTCTTCATTTTTGTCAGTCTGAAGAATGTGAGGCATTTGTACATCTCTAAGCAGTAGTGATTTAGAGCATTTTTCAAATATCTACATATGACTATGATTTATTCATCCCAAAATTGTTTACTCCTAATGTTTGCTTAATTATCAATTGGAGGATAGTTCTTATTCTTATAACTTTGACAAAGTTCTTTTTATATTTAACATATAAGATCACTATGTATACCACCCCCACCAATATTTTGTTTTATTTTTACAAAGATTTTTCAATTTAAGGTACTCGGAATTATCCATTTTATATATCACAATTCTCTTCATCTCTTGTTGACTCATAAATTCCTCTCCAATCCTTACATCTGTTTAGGTCATGTATCTATTTTGATCTTATCTTAGTTAATGGTATAAGCTATATTATAAGCTATCATTTCTATTTATCAGTTCTTTCTCTGGAAGAGGACATAGATAAGTCATTCTTCAAACAATATTTCTGTTGCTGTATATATAATGTTTCCTTGATTCTGCTTATTTCACTTGTCATAATTTCACACAGGTCTTTCCATGGTTTATTTTAATTAATATGCTCCTCATTTCTTATGACACAGTAGTATAACTTCATGATAATATACCACAACTTATTTAGTCATTCTCCAATTGATGGTCAGCATCTCAATTTCTAGGTCTTTTACCACCACAAAGAGAGCTACTATAATTATTTTAGATCATATATGTTCTTTTCTTTTTCCCCTGATCACTTTTAGAAATAAACCAATAGTGGTATTGCTGGTCAAGGTATACCCGTTTTATATCTTTTGGGGCATAATTCTAGATTGCTCTCCAAAATGTTGCACCAGTTTATACTTGCATAATATTTTCCTAGTGCTCTTCATTTTCCCATTTCTCCTCCAAAATTGGTCATTTTGTCCTTTTTCTCATTTAAGCCAATCTTCTAGGGATGAGATGATATCTCAGAGTTGTTTTGTGTTGCACTTTTCTAATCTATAACAATTTAAAACACTTTTGCATATGCTTATATATAGCTTTTATTTACTTGATTCTGTAGAATTGATTCCTAAAATGAACTATCTATTCATTTTTGTGCATTTATCAATTGGGAGGAGGGTTTATTCATGCCATAGTAGACTGGAGGAATAATTTGTATTTTAAAATATCTCCAGAAAGATAAGCAAATATGGAAATATTATACCAGTCAGGGTTTCTGGGTTTTATTTGGAGTAGTCTTTAGGGCCCCTCATATCTGCCAGTCTCTTGAAGGAATTAACAGGTTTTAAATTGTTTTCTGGCACTGTAATATATTCAGCCAAGGATACATTCCTCTGAGTGAGGAAAGCCATCTAGGTTGTTTATTGTTTTTGTTATTTTTTTAAACCATTAGCCTTCATCTTAGAATTAATATTGTGTATGGGTTCCAAGGCAGAAGAGTGGTAAGGACTAGGCAGTGGGGGTTAAGTGACTTGCCCAGGGTCACACAGCTAGGAAGTGTCTGAGGCCACATTTGAACCTAGGACTTCCTGTCTCTAGGCCTGGCTCTCAATCCACTGAGCCACCCAGCTACCTCCTTTTGTTTTTTAAAGTTAAGTATCTAAATTTGATTTTAAGCTGTTTTGAAAGCTTTAAGGTATCATCTCATTTTTCTTTTCTGGAAGTTTTTAAGTGTTGAACTTAAAAGAAAACATGAATTCTTTAGGCTACACTTCTAAAATAGGTGATCTTCACTAGGGGTTAATGGACCTCTTGGGGACAAGTAGATAGATTTTAGGGAGTCCAGGAACTTGAATAGTAAACATTTATATTTAATGTAACTAATTTCCTTCATAAGCTTGTGAATTTTATTTTACACATTAAAAACAGTAATCTGAGAAATAGCCTATATTTCTATATATGGAGTCATTCACTCCACTGCCACAGGAATCTTTGATACAAAAAATATTAAGAATCCCTGATGTATAGAATTTAATACAAATTTAGTAGCTTCCAAATTCCAGAATCCAAAAGTTTATCCCCGAGCCTGGTGGGTTTAACTCCTTTATCTAAGACACCTCAGAGCTAAATAATTTGGGACATGTTAAAAATGCCCTATAGGGTAAACTGAAATTTAGGGTCTTCTCAGTATAAACATTCCACTTGTCTAAGAAATCTTAGTACTGTGGAATATACTTCAGAAATATAAAATGAACCAATCTTGCATGTCATTTTGCTTGAATGATTGACTTCTCTCCTTTTATTCATTTCTCCTCTTTTTCCACAGTCAAAGTCCTAAATCCACTTGTTACAGTATAATCTTTTTGATTCTTAGTTACTGAGATTTCATTCTTAGACATTTGCAAACCTATAATTTAGATCCTTTTAAAATTGTTTCTATTCATTTCATTTTGAATTTTCATTTGATTCCTTTTTGTCAGGCAGGGTTTCAGCATCAGGATGTCTTGCCTAGGTTCTGTATGGTCATTCATTAATAATAATAATATTAATATTAATATCACATTAATAATATTATGTTAACAATAATAAAAATAATAATTGATACTTTATATATAACAATAATAATAAATAACAATTAATGCTTTAAGGTTTGTGAAGCATTTACATTTAAAATCTCAATTTATCCCCTCAACAATCCTAGGTGGTAGTTGCTATTATTATCTCCATTTTAGAGATGTGGAGTTTAGGCAGGAATTTGTTAAGTGACTTGCCAGGGTCACACAGCCAATCAGTGTCTGAATCAGGATTTGAACACCGGTCTTTTTTTATTTTCTAGCTGTCTCATGATTCATCCTCATAATATTCAGCTATGATATACAGAAAATAATCTCTATTCTCTGCTCACAAAGTTGACTGACCACAGCATGCTGCATACATTTTTGATCATAGCAAGTTGCTGCTAAAAATGAAAGTCTGCTTTGCAGTGAGTTAATCCTACTCATGGCTTCCTATTGTGACAGAAGTTTTATGGCTGACAAAGTTGGTCTAAACTGGAAAAATTTCCTTCTATATGCCCCAAGATTGCTATAAGAATGAAGAGAAAACCAGACTAAATAGGATACCTTCTGACCAACTCCCTTTTGAGAGATTTATTTGGAAACCCATTGATGGATAAATTAATGATATATTTATCTTTTTCTAACAAAAAGATCCTTTCTGTTTTCCAAAAGGTCAGTTAATCCGAAACATTGGAAAAGAATGTGATCTCAAAGCTCAGACTGATGTCACTCAAAATGCAGGTCCTCTTGTTATTTAGAATTTGAAATCTATGTGGCAAATGGGAATATTAAAAGAATTAAAATATTCCAAAGAACTCAGGTAGCAGTAAGTGTTAGAGGTTCAGAGATCTCCAAAGACACTCGGAGAATTGCCAGGAAATAAATTTCATTTCTTTATTTTTGCAGGTTATATTCGCTTAGGGTGAAATTAAGTAGTTGCCACTTGGAGAATGACCAGTGACACAGATCCTCCTGGGTTTTCCACATAGAAGATGATCCCTCTTCCTTGGCTTTGGTTATTTTCTCTGGCAGTCTCTTATGCCTGGAATAATCTCCCACTTTATCTCTTTTTCCTGGATTCCTTCCAGTCTCAACTAAAATTCCACTTTCTCCAGGAAGTCTTTTCCATTCATTTTAATTGTAGTATTTTCTCTTGTTAGAATTATTTTCCATTTCTCTGGTAAATCTGTATGTAACTTGTTTGTACATTTTTTGTTTTACTACCTGTTACCCCAACAGATTGTGAGTTCCTTAATAGCAGGGATTGTCTTTTGCCCTTCTTTGTATCCCCATTACTTAGCATAATGTCTGGCACATATTAGGTGCTTAATAAATTCTTGACTATATCAGCAAAAAAGGAAGAAAACATTTAAGGAGTTTGCTAGGTCTGGATTTCTTAACAATGACTAAATTTAAACATCTTATGTTTTATGGACAGGCATGAATTCAAGAGTTTCTTAAGGATCACTTTGATTAAGTGGGTTTTAACTTCTGGGCAACATTTTCTCGGGCACAGAAATGTACAATTTGTCAAAAAAGGAGAAGAGGGAGTGATGATAGTAAATCATGCCCCTTTGACTCAAATATCAGGAAAAAGATAGTTTTGAAATGCAAATAACTCACTTGGTTTTTGCATGGTTAGACTCTGGTAGTCCTAAATTGGACAAAATAAGAGGAAATATATTATGTGTTATAGAATATTTTCCACCTTAAATATATAATTTTCCTACGTCATTTCATTATTCAATATTTCTCCTTGCCCACCAAAAGACTCAGTCCTCATAATAAAGAGTAAACTTAAAAAAAGGAAAATAGTATAACAAAACTAACCAACATATTGGCAAAAATCTTGCAGTACATATCATGTTCTCCATGTACTTTCCCAGAAAGAATGAAAAGAAATACATTCATATTTTCTCAAGGACAAGATAATTATAATTGTATAGATTTTATTTTCAATTTTTTATAGTTCTAACTATTTAAATTATTGAGCCATCATGTGTTATTTTCCTACTAGTTCATTTTTGTTTCAATTCTTATGACATTCCATATTTCTCTATTGTTCATGATTCTTTCTCAAGATAAGTCATATTCCATTAGTAATTGATTTTCCAAATATATTTTTTAAATAAAATAAATTTTAAAAAATCAAGGTATTAAATATGTCACAAAACCTATACAAGAGAGATTTTTACTTTTTTTTTTCTGATTGCCGTGGGTTCTTAGAAGCTGGCATATTGGTAATTAGTACATGCTAGCTAAATTTAAATGAATTAAAAATATATTTTTAAAAGCTCTTACCTTCTGTCTTGGAATCAAAACACTGTGTATTGGTTCCAAGGGAGAAGAGAAGTAAAGGCTAGGCAGTGGGAGTTAAGTAACTTGCCTAAAGTCACACAGCTAGGAAATGTCTGAGGTCAAATTTGAACCCAGGACCTCTCATGTCTAATCCTGGTTTTCTATCTGCTGAGCCACCTAGATGTCTCTTTGCATCAAAATATTGGCTACTAATGAGGAAAATTATGGTGCAGGATGTTTTCAAGGTTTTTTCACTTTTTTTATACTTTTCTATATTCTTCTTATACAAAGAAGGTGCTTATTTGTTCTTAACTTCTTAGGAAGAAACAATTGTTTAAATTGAATTTATACATTCTCTTTTTATCACTACTATGACACCTTTACTATTTTTCTATATATGTATTTCATTATTATACTTTTTAGTTAATCCTGACTTTCATTTTGTCTCACACCTAATTCATATATATCTATCTCTTAGCATGTTTATCAGCACTTTTATTTCTTCTTTAAGAAGTAGAATCAGCAAATAAAACCAATGCAACCAAAATTAGAAGAAAAGTAACAAGCTGGGAAAACATTTTTATAACAAAATTTTCTGACTAAGTTTTAATTTCCCAAATATATAAGGAGCTAAGTCAATTGTACAAAAAAATCATGCCATTCCCCAGCTTACAAGTGGTCAAGGGATATGAATAAACAGTTTTCAAGTGAAGAAACCCAAACTATCAATAATCTCATGAAAAAGTATTCTAAATTCCTACTGATTCAATAAATGCAAATTAAAACAATTCTGAGGCACTACCTCAAACCTAGCAAATTGACCAATATAACAGCAAAGGGAAATAATAAATGTCGGAAGGAATGTGGCAAAATTGGGATATTAATGCACTGCTGGTGGAGTTGTGAGTTGATCCAACCATTCTGCAAGGCAATTTGGAATTATGCCCAAAAGCCGTTAAAAGACTGCCTGCCCTTTGATCCAGCAATACCACTGCTGGGTTTCTACTCCAAAGAGATAATAAGAAAATATACTTGTACAAAAATATTTGTAGCCACACTTTTTATGGTGGCAAAAAATTGGAAAATGATAGGCTGTCCATTGATTGGGGAATGGCTGAATAAATTATGGTATCTGATGGTGATGGAATACTATTGTGCTGAAAGGAATGATGAATTAGAGGATTTCTATATGAACTGGAAATACCTCCAGAAATTGATGTAGAGCAAAATGAGCAGAACCAGAAGAATGTGCACAGAAACTGAAACATTGTGGCACAATGAGACTTTTATACTAGTAGTAATGCGATGATCTAGGACAGTCCTGAGGGTCTTATGAGAAAGAATGCTCTCTACATCCAGAGAAAGGATTGTGGGAGTAGTTAATGCTGAAGAAAAACATTAGACTGATCACATGGTTTGATAGCAATATGATTGGGGTTTGGGGCTTTAAAAGATAACTCTATTGCAAATAAGAATAATACTTAAATAGGTTTTGAAAAATGATATATGTATAACCCAGTGGATTTGTTTGTTAGCTCTGGGAGAAGGGTGGGAAAATTCATGAATCATGTAACCATGAAAAATTATTAGTAAGTAATTAGTAAGTAATATTATAAGTAAGTAAATTAATTAAAAAAAGAAGTAGAATCAGGAAGTCTCTTCAACTGAAAATGTTCTAGAGTCCAAGTGCTAATAAATATATACCATCCATAAAGGGATCCTGTGAATATGTAAAAAAGTTTTGTAGAAGATATAAAGCAAATAGAATAATTGAATAGGTTGTGAACATTAATAAGATCCTCTTGCTAACTTGATCCCAATAGGGCAACACCATGAACATTTAAAGCCATATGTATCAGTTTTCTACATTTAATATAATATTGATTGTGCTAATTCAGTGTTATTCAATGGCAAGACTTTGTGTGATTCTTATTCAAATACTAGTGGGGTTAAGGACCTAGATCTGTTATAATTTCATTATTAGAGGAAATTTCCAGATGAGGATACTCATTTCTAATGGAGTCAAGGATCTTCTCTGCAACAAATGATCTAAGAGAGGGATTTTTAACTTTCCCTTATTACGTCATGGATCCCTAAGACAATCTGGGATTGATCTAAGGGTATTTTCAATGCAAACAATAACATATATACAATTATAAAGAAAAAAATCATAAAGTGGTTATTGAGATATTAAAGAAATCATAGACTTTGGATTAAAAACTTCTGTATTATTGGGTTTCTTTGGTATTGATAGGTTGCCTGGCTTTTCTCAGTTTCAACAAGCATATATACTCAAAGAAAGTATTTCTTCCTAGCTAAAAGCCCAGCTCTTTCTATATGAGGCCACAGCTGCCTCTTTCCTTTCCCTTAGGCCACTTGGAAAGCTAGTTAGAAGATAGAAGTTTATGGCTTTTAAATATTTCTCACACTAGATCATGAATTATTTATTTTATATGATTTATAGGATCAATGCTAAAATATTTTCTTAAGAGTGGAGTTCCTCCCTCATTTTTAGAGCTCAATAGTTATAAAGTAGTTATTTATACACTTAGCATATAATAATTATTATTTTTTTAAATCTTGCCTTCCATCTTTGAAACAATACTGTGCATTGATTCCGAGGGAAAAAGAGCAGTAAGGGCTGGGCAATGAGGGGTAAGTGACTTGCCCAGGAAGGACGTATCTGAGGTCAAATTTGAACCTAGGATCCCAATCTACTGCATAGCTGCCTCCTTATATTATTCTAGAAATGTTTTTGATGATTTAGGCAAAGATCTAGGAAAGTTGACTACATATTAAAGATAATAAAATTTTGGAATAAGAAGGTAAAGAACTTCACTTTAATCATGCAGTAACTTAATAAGGAATCCAGTTTCAGTAGTCATTTTAGATTCGACACTAAGTATTTATTTATAGTATATCTCAGAATGCCTATAACAAATATATATTCTTTCACTATAAGATATGTGAGATCCAAATAATGAAAGAAAAAGGCTGTCTATAAAATTTGAGAAGAATAATATCATATTTTTTGCTTTTGAAGTTTTTGGGAAAAAAAGTGTTTTCAGTGCTTCCAAATACTAGAAACTTCCAATTTGTGCTGACCTACATATATTGTGCTAAGATTCTGCACCTGCAGTTCACTTTAGAACCTCAGTGGGGGAGTAAACCCTTTGGCAATTTTCATTCAGGAGAGATGATTTTTCAATGAATCTAAAGCATGTATACCAACTAGCTAGAATGAGTGTCAGTCAGGAAAATTCCAAGCTTAGAACTGGTATTCAGATAAACTTAAGAAATTCCCCTTAAAATGAATGATACTCAATCTATTATAAAAAAATAAAACAATTTTTTCACTATTTAATATCTGTTCATTCAAGAAAAAAATGGAATTTGGGTAAAGTGATAAATTGAGTACTTAAATTTGGAGAAGAGGTAACCAAAGAATTCAAAACATATATTAAAAACTGAGAACTATTAAAATATATTAAAGAATATATATTAACTTGTACCATTTAAAGTACAGAATTTCTCTGAAGGTTTCAGCAGTTTTCTGAAAAATTTGATTGCGTCCTTATTACCCATAAAAGATTTTTACCCTGCAGAATTTCATATCCAAAAGAGGAAAAAAATTCCAGGATTTTCAGCAGAAGAAACCCTTTGAGGGAAATTCTGTAATAAGTATAAACCCAATGAGAATGGACCAGATCTAAATTTTCTGGTCCCCATGGCAACTGCTGTGTTTGATTCTGAAAGTTATAGTGAGGCACCAGTATTTATTAAATGGGGGAGGAAATGGGTTATGTGGTAATACCTTTGCTTTAGAATGATCAATTTGATAGCTGAATAGAGAACGAATTGAATTTGGGAGATCAATCAGAAGGCTCTTGAAACAGATAGGCATTAAGTGATAAGGGACTGTAATAGGGTGTAGGCTACGTCAGAAATGAGAATGAGTACGGGGGACTTGGAAACTGATTAGCTATGGGAAATGAGAGTGGAGAGTTGAAGGTAATAACTGCATTTCGAATGTTGGGGGCCTATGACGATAGTCATGCCTTCGACAGTAATAGAAAGTTTGGAAAAGGGAGAATTTTGGGGAAAAGATTATAACTTCAATTTTGGAGATGTTGAGTTTAAGATGTCTGTAGGACATCCAAGTTCAAGCTGTCTAATAGTAGTTGAAGATATGAGATTGGAGGGGAGTGGAGAAGAGGAGGCTGGACAAGTAATTGATGTGAGCAGCATTAGAGTAGATATACTATTTGAATCCCTGGAAGCTGAAGAGATCTCCAAGGAAAAAAGTATAGAGGGCCAGAACAAGGCTGTGTCATATTTGTGGTTAGTGGGCAAGATACAGCAAGAGCCTGAGAAATATTCCGATAGGTAGGAAGAGAACCATTAAAGAATAGTGTTCTGAAAAGTTAAAGAGAAGTAATTAAGTTGCTAACATGCTAGACACTGAGAAGAGATTGAACAATAGTGTCAAAAACTGCAGAGACATAAAGAAAGATGAGGTTTAAGAAAAAAAGGCCATTAGGTATGCCAATTAAGAGAACATTATAAACTTCAGAGAAAGTAATTTTGGATGAGGATACCAGAAACCAAAAAATAGAGAGTTAAAAAAAAGTAAGAAGCAAGAGATGAGAGGCACCTATCAAAGATAGACGTTAGCCAAAAAAGAGGTAAGTGAGATGAAATAATAACAAAGATGGATGGATCATTTAAGAAGTTTTTGAGGATGGAAGAGACTGCTAGAATTCTAGGCAACAGGGATTAAAGTTTAGTGAGATAGTGAGGATAATAGAAGAGGAAATTCCTGGAAAAGATGGGATTAGAATGACATCTCTTGTGCATGTAGTGGAGTTGGACTTGACAAGGAGAAGGGGAGATAAAGGGTTGAAAGAAAACATAACAGAAGAAGGAATCTGGATACACTAAAGTACTGAAATTATTTATAAAAACCAAACTACTCAGCTATATCAAAGAGTTTTTAAAGGCAAGACATGTTTATTTATTTTTATTGTTAGGAGGAACAGTCTAAAATTTATCTTTTGTGCAATTTTTCTTTGATTTTCTCATAGTTTAATAACAAATTTCTCATTTTTGTCAATGATTTCATTAATCCTTTTCATCATAATCATCAAACCATGGTTATAGGCTTTCAGATGCACTTGCATGCTTTCTGTTATTATCAAAGGGAATTATATTAGGATAGCCAAGAAATTAATTTGAATGATAGTGTTCATTGTCTTTTGATTTTCATTTCCCTTTTATTGATGGTTACAGGATGTTTCACCACAGAAAATATCATTTGTATAGTAAAAAAAAATTGTGGTGAATTTGTTTGTAGCTTCAAAGCTTGCCTTTTACAATTAGTTTCATATGCACATTAATCAAACATTTCTGCCTTTAAGAAAACAGTCTTCAATTTATCTCCCTTTTTAAAACTCACATGCTGTGATGTAGCAAATCATCGTGAGCCTTTTGACAATCCCTTTCCCCATAGCAGGAGAAAGCGATTGTCATAATAATGAGTATTGATACCTAATGACTACCACATATCAATTATACATGTAACATATGGTTTCTAATTGCAGAAATGTATAATTTATGTTCTGCATGTTATACTGATGATATCTATAGATGTGGTTACACTTATAGCCATTGCTAAATGCTATGCAGAGCATCTCAAAGTCTGAGTGTAGCTTTAAACGATTGATTGAAGCTTTATTTATTAAGATTTTTGAGATTAAGATTTTTCTTTATTAACCACATGCATACACTATATTCTCATTGTTGTTGGATCAAGAGAAACCATACAGTTAGAATTCTCTTTAAACAAATGAGCAAAATAAGAGTATACTATAAATTTAAGTTGGATTGAGGACCAATGTAGCTTTAAGGCAAGGAAGGGAGTCCAATCTAATTATCTTTCATCAATTTTTTTCTTGATTTCCTTATAGTTTGATGTTGGTCCTATTTTTCCTCGGTTATTTGAATCATTTTTATTCATCATAATCATCAAACAATAATTATAATATACTTTCAGATGTGCATTGTGTTCTCTAGAATTCTGGCACACTTGGAAGAGACTGAGAGAATGTTTCAGAAAATTGTGATGACACAGAACATAAGAACCTTGCTCCCCATTTGGCGGCATGCATGCACAGAAGTCTCTACTTTCCTCTAAAACAGACTATTGCAAACTCCAATAGGATTTATTGTCATTTATTAATTGTTATTGTTTATTAATGTGTTGTTCAGTCATTATATTCAACTATTCATGACTTCATTCAGGATTTTATTGGCAAAAATAATAAAGAGTTTTGCTATTTCCTTCTCTCGTACATTTTACAGATGAGGAACTGAAGGAAACAGGGTTAAGTGACTTGCTCAGGGTCACATAGCTAGTAAATGTTTGAGACCAGTTTTGAAGCCAGGAAGATGAGTCTTCTGGATTTCAGGTGTAGCACTCTTTCCATTGCCCTACCTAAATGTTCTATATTAGGTATTGGTTTTGAAAAAAATACTCCCCGTTTCTTATCTTGATTTTAATGTCAACATCAAAATGAAGACTTTTCTAGTTAAGCATATCTTTTTTAAGTATTTAGAGTAAGTATATGCTTTCCTAATTATGGATTGGTCTATGCAAAGGTAGGCAATACAGAGAGCTTAAGAAAGAAAAGGGGAAGCATTGTGGTGCAATGGTGAGAGTTGGAAAATAGAACTCCTTTTCCAGTTCTCTTACTTACTAAATCTGTGACCTTGATTTGTCCTTTAAACCTTTGAAGACTTATTTTTTCATTTGTAATTTAGTACAGAATCAGATGAAGGCTAAATTCTCTTACAATTCCAAATGATTAATTTGAATGTGAACTTCATAAAGACAGGGACTTCCCCTCCATCATCCCCCTTTGTATGCTCAAACAAGACAGTTGACTGAATTACTTCTTTGGCCAAGCCTATCTCTATTTACAGCCATTTTCATATCACTTTCTTTTGAAAGGAGAACATGCTGCACAATTAATGTACATTTATAGTATCTAACTTACCAGAAAGAGGATTATGAAAAACTAGAACTAATTTGTAGCCTTTAAAATTAGTAGAAAACAATGGAGAAATGCTTCAAAATTATCATTCACATTTTCACTAATGTTTTATGCATTGTTTTTTTTTTTTCTTCATCAAAATTTGAAAGTTTTTGAATGGAGAGACCTGTGAGCATTTGAGTTAGTCATGCAACTTTAACAATCTTATGGTGAAGATCACATAACCTCTTTTTGCCGCTAGCAGCTGTCATTTTGTTTAGGTGGCTTGCATGTCAAGGAATTGTTTAGAAACAAATATTAACATATTCACAAAGGGTTTCCATAATATGATAATATGGTAGTCTTTAGGGTTTACAGCTCTGATGAAAATCTAATTACATTTTGCTGTTTTCAACAGTTCTAAATTAGATTTACAGTGCAGATTCACAACCAGCTAAGGGACCAGCAAAGCGTTACTTTCAACTGTTTCATTTAGTACTTAGACACACAGTGTTTTTCCTCAGGTGCTGTAAATATTAAAATAGTTTAAATGAAGAGTTATCCCAGAGCAGAAAAATGAATATTTATTCTATATTCCCAAAGAAAAACATTGTATCTAAGCTATAAGTTGTGGCAAAGAAAACAAATGTTTTTTTTTCTAAAAACTAGAAGCAAAATCAAAGATAAATTGTATACCTAATATCTTCTGTCTCAGAAAATGAATGACTTGTTCTTTACAATTATTTGTTGCATTACTTATTTTACTCCTAAAAGAAGTCAGTATTACACTAGCCATAACAATAGATATTATGGTTACTCTGATAAACCCAAATAATAAAATGATTTTAGGCCCCTTTATGATAGAATATTTGCCATTTAGTACCTGTTTTGCAAACAGCAAACAAATCTGAATTTGAGCGCATACTATTTTGTACATATTAAGAGACAAATGGAATAAAATCAAGCACACACAGAAAGCATCATATGGGTAAAATACTAGAAAGACAAGACTTTCTTATACAAAAGAAGTTGAGTTGCCTTAGTTGTTGGAAGCAAATTAAATTTATATTTGAAGTGGCTATCTGAATCAAATTATAGTGGTTATATTCATTTATTCATGACAAAATATATAATATGACACATCCTCTTCTGATAGTGAAATAAATATGAGATTTGTATTGAATGACAATACTTATCAATATCAAGTCTATTCAAAGTAGCAGAGACTGATAGTAGAAAACCACATCTCTAAGAAATCAGGTATTGCAAAGCCCACAGTGATTTGCTGTTAGGGAAAACAAACAATAAGATAATAAATAAAATCTTTAAATGATGTCACTCTTCATTTTTTCAGCATTAACAATCTGTAGCAAGGTTATTTACCCAAGGTAAAAAAACTAAATTCTATTTCTCTTGTGTCTTGTTCTAGCTAGTCCACTAATGAAATGAGAGAAAAGCAAGCTCAGAGCATCTTCTTCATGAAGTCTTTATTCTTTTTTTTTCCATTTTTTCTTCCATTATGCTATGAGCTCCTTGAGGGCACATTTGTGGTGTCTGGTGGTCTATTCTGGTAGGCTTAAAAATACAAGACAACATCAGCAATATGTTAAATAGAGAATTATTGCTCAGATCAATTTAATACAATTCAATTTAATCAGTATTTATTGAGCATTTGCTATATTGCATCATGCATGCTTGTAGTACAAAGATTAAAACAAAGCAATCCCTACCTTCAAAGAGTTTTAACTCTACCTTGATGGAAACAACAATTTATTATTTGCCAAATCTTTTCAATTCCAACTCTATACTTATGTCCACTCTATAATCTTTAAATTACTGTCACTCTAATTTAGGCCAATATTTTTTCTCATTTGAACTATTGCAAAAACCTTTTTAGACTCTGGAAATCCACACTCTCCTTTCCAGTTCATCCTAACACAGTTACCAGAAAAACTATATAAAGTACCACCCTAATCATTTCACTTTAAAAAATCTCTATAGTTCTTGTTTGCGCTAAGATAAAATATAAACTGTATAATTTAGTAAAGATCTTTATAATTAGACTCAACTGAACCTTTCTAGACCCATTGCATGATTCCCTTTCACTTACTACATATGCACATATACATATACATATACCTACACACATATGTAGACATACATATATACACATACTAATACATATATCCAAATTGCTTTACTTTCTGCTTCCTGAATTTGTCATTTTATATCCTGCCTCCATAGCTTTGTGTAGGTTGTCCCACATGTTTGTAATATAATCCCTCCTCAAAGATATACTATATCCAATGATAAAGAGTTTGCTGGCTGCAAGACCCTTAGAGTTTGTAGTTCTTTCTAGTTCAAGAAGAGAAAAAATTTAATTCAAGGATAGATCATGGGCAAGAGGATGGAGATGTTCACATGTAGGAATTTGGGAGGCTACAGAAGTAGGGAATTAAAAGAAGGGAGAGGTGAATCTTTGCCCCTTGTAGCAATTGACTTCCATATCTTCAAATCTTTTCTTTAAGTCCTTTCAAAACAAATTCTAAATGAACAAAATGTGAGTTTGTGACTCTACTTTTCATGATGAGCACTGCTCCAGCAGCAGGAATACTGAGAAAAATAAGACAGCTGAGAGGAACTAGCAGACTCTACTCTACTCTAGTTTTTCTTCTTTTTAATTGTATGTTTTATAAATTCTAATAGAAATGAATTTTCTCCATTTCCTATAATTTTTTTAAAAAATATCTATGTACTACACTGACCTTGGGTTGCCAGGTATCTCTTTGCTTATGGCAGGAAAGCACAATAGGAGTTGACTCTAGAATATTACTAAACAGGGCTGGAAGGTCAACCCCAAGCCCATTATTAAAGAATTTTTGTCTGTAATTAGGAATATAAGTACATGTCATATCATTACTTTCCTAAATGCAGAAATACCCTGAATGAGGGTGATATTTTACAAATCTGCCTCATAACCATGAACTCATATTAAATGTGCCTCTTAGAATCTCTACCTTGAAAGGCTCAGTTCATCTCCTCTTATGAAGAGTTTTTCTTTAACTCTTCCCATTATTATCTATGTGTCTTCCCTTAGTGGAAAAGGTTTTCTTTTCTATGTTTCTCCACTGCCTAGCATAATATTTTACATTTATAGAAAGCAATCAAGCTGATATTCAACAGAAGCATGGAATTCTAGGAGGCAGAAGTGAAGATGGAGAGTATCCCTAAGATTAGGGGCAACCTATGCAAAGATATGGAGGAAGAAAATAGAATGTTGTTTACGGAGGACAGAAAGTAGATTCATTTTTCTGGAATTCATAAGGAGAAGTAACATGGAATATCTAGGAAGACAAAATGTACATGGAAAAATATTAATGATAACTAAGCAATTGGCATGAATACTTTTACACAGGTCGAAATGGAAATGTCATACTAAGCCATTTATTATTATTATTATTCCTATTGACTCCCTGAGGAGCATAGGGCCGCAACCATCTCACGCCAAAGGACTCTGTTCTGGGCAACTTCCCCCAACTGGGCCCATGTCACTCCGATGGTCCCTGTCTTGTTCTCGGCATATCTCCGCCAGGTCTGCCATCCAATGTCCAAAATGTGATGCATTTACCATCTAAATATTGTAGGACCTCATGACCTTAAATATAATGGCAGACTCCCAACCCTGTCTACCTCCATAGTTCCTATGAAGAATGTCTTGGGTGAAATTATGAGTAAAGGAATAAAAAAAATCACTTAAAACAAAGTAATAACCAAAATTCATAAAAGTGATTTATAAATCTTCAGATAAATATGAATAGAGATTATTAAGGCAAATACTAGGATCTACCAGTGTTTTATATATATGGAGAGAGAGAGACAGAGAGAGATAGAGAGAGACAGAGAGAGAGAGAGAGAGAGAGAGAGAGAGAGAGAGAGAGAGAGAGAGAGAGTTATATCGTTAAACATGAAAATGACATTTTTGAGGGGTGAAATTTTTAGTAAGCTTTGCTTAATACATTCCTCTCACAAGTAATCATTAGTATTAATGTCTTTTGACCAATTTCTTAAAAATTATTAATTTTTGTTTTGCTATTTAAGATTTCACATGTAAGAGAAATTCCATGGCACTTCAAGAACATCCTCATTGAAAGTATTTTATATTGATACCTTCAGTGTTATATATTGTTTCTTTCTTCAGTTATCTTATCTAATATGCTGAATAAATACTACTGATTCTACTATTAAAATGTCCTTTTTATTCATCCTATTTTTCCATTCCCATGCTACCATGATAGATATCAGCCCACATGACACTTCCCTTGGAGTATTGCAGCTAAAGTAGATAAAATACTAAAACCATAGTCAAGTAGACCTGAGTTCAAAAGCTTCCTGGGCCAAAGCACTTAACTTCCTTCAGGATCAGCTTCACCATCTGTAGAATGGTGCTTCAGCATTTATCTTTCAGGGTTTTGATAAAGATCAAAAGCAGTAACATAAGTAAAACATTTTGCAAACTTTGAAGTACTATATAAATACTAGTTATAATTACCTCAATAGTTCCCTAATATGTTTTCTAATCTTTTATCTCTTCATATCTAATCGATCTTTCACACCACTGCCAAATTCTTAACTTCTTTATGCATAAATGTGATTACATTAATTTCCTGCTTAAAACCCTTTAATGACTCCCAATTACTCACCTAATAAAATATAAACTCCTTTAGTTAGCAACACGTCTCTCCAGTCTCAACCAAACGACCATATCATTGCATTACAGAAATTTGAGACTGAGCTGAAGGGGAGACAGTCTGAGAATCATTAGCTTCCATCTAAAATAAGAAGTAACAGAGATGTCTGGCTATGATATTTCAGGAAATCATATAAGAAAATTTTGACAGAAGTGGCACAAATTTAGAAATAATTTTAGTATTAAAAGAGAAATCATGATAGCTATAATTAGTTTTTAAAGTTGACAAATGGAAGGCCCTGTTTGTATTTTTCTCTGTGTGTGTGAGTAGGGGCACAATGAATAACTGGATTGACATTAATGAAATTGACTAGTCTGTATCTTGTACTCAAAAAAAGAACAAAATAGCATATATTTATGAATTAATTATAATGAATTGGATTTGTCCATAAATAGTTGCAGTTTGAGTTAGAATAATGCCATCAATATATTACCTATAGAGGAGGGAAAAAAGGTACACATATAGATTTAAAATGAGAGACTAGAATAAAATGATCTAAATATATTATATTCTAAAAATTTTGGAGCAATAATTATGATTTCTAATAAGTTATAATAGCATTAATAGACATGACAATTCCCTTTACACATTAATCCTTTATTGCCCTCCTGATTGCTAATGTCTTCCTTCCATAAATACATTGTATTTATTTCTACAAATTTATTATATGTATATATATGTGTGTGTGTATGCAGTTGTGTATATGGCTTCTCCGAGTGAATGTAAGCTCCTTAGATAGTAGGTTTGTTATTGCTACTATCTTTTTTTACTTTGCATCAAGGCATAGAGCATGGAAAATAGCAAGTACATAATAAAAACATGGTAATTGATTGATTTCAAATATATTTAAAGGCTCAATAAACGGTGATATAATATCATTATTTAATACATAAGAACCATGTACATCACTAACAAAAAATAGGTAAATACAGAAAGGAAAAGAAATTGCAATGAAAATAGCAAAATGAATTAAGTTTCTGTGAGTTAACTTGATCTTAGATAACTGTTTGACTTACTTAAATATAAATGATTATTTTTCATAGACAGTGAAAGTTATAAATTGTTGAAGAGATTTTCAATATTTGTAACTAAACTTGTACTTCAGATATTTAATTCCATAGCTATCAAAAACCAATGAAATATTTCATAGAAATAAGCAAAATATTACTTAAATTGAAATATAAGAACAAAGTATTAAGAATATTAAGGGAAATAATGAAAAGATTAAAGGAGGAATGGAACTGCTAAATCCAAAATATTGAAGTAATCATTATCAGAAGTCTCTAGGTTGCTGAGAAATTTCTATGAGAAAAAATGCCTGGCTGACTCATATCCTTAGTCTTCACTCACAAAAGATTAAAAAAAAAAAGCAAAATCAGTGAAACAGATTAAATAAGCAAGCTTTAGAAGCAAATCTATTTAGCAGTTATGTTCTATAAATCCCCCAAACAAAACTGTTCTGAAGAAAACTCATTTGTCAACAAGACTGCTTAGAAAACTGAATAGTATTTTGATATAAAACTGAAATTAGACCAGTGTCTTATACTACACACAATAAATTCCCAATTAAAAAATATTTTAAAAATCACAACACAAATAAGAATTAGTGGAGAATGGAAGTATAAATCTTTTATAATTGTAGCTGAAGAAGAAATTCTTAACAAACCACAATATACTAGAAGTTCATGAATTGCGCAAGTAGTGACATGAAAAACTTTAATGTCTTTATAAGGAAAAGACCAATTAGATTTGAAAAGAATATTTTATCTTTTAACATTCAAATGATTTTTGCTGTTGTTTAGTCATGCCTAAAACTTTGTTACCCCATTTGAGATTTTCTTGGCAAAGATACTGGAGTAGTTAGTCATTTATTACTTAAAATCATTGTAGAGATGAGGAAATTGAATCAAAAAGGATTAAATGGCTTGCCTAAGGTCATATAACTATTAAGGTTTTGAAGCCAGATTAGAACTTGGGTCTTTCCTATCTCAAGACCTGATGATCTATCTACTGTGCCACCTAGTAGACATTAAAAGGGAGCCACTAGTGGGTATTCTACTTAAACTATATGGTCTTGACAGTTACTATCACCTTTGTATAGGAAAATCATTTTTTTTTATGAGACTGGAATATTGTACCTGGTGTGTAAGTAGTGTGGGAGGAAGTGTGAGGGATTGCTGAGTCCTTTATTCAGGGATGCTTTCCTCCTTTGATGTCCTTTGGACACCCATCTCCTCTCATCTGGGCTTATCTGGGCTCCAAGAAGCTGTAACTTGTGCAAAGGCTATATCCCAGTAAACCAGCTTGGCAGGTGGACTAAGGCAGGGCAACAATAACCAAAAGACCTCTAACCCATCTATAAGCTAGGGGGGGATATCTATCCCAGGTATGTGGTGACTTCCCTTGGCAGGAGGGGCAGATGAAAAAAGATTGTTCCAATGGCCATTAAAGTGATAAGGGTGGGGATATAATAAAGACTAAAGTTGCATTTCTGATGGCATAATAAAGAGCTTAATTATTAGGGGGAAAATCACTCAAGTGAATTTGAGAACAAAGAGAATTGCAAAGGCCTAGTTATAACAGTTATTTTGAGAAGTTATGATGTCCATAATAAGAGCAAAACATTTTTATTAGTTTCTATGTAATTTCTTTCTGCAAGTGACACACTTCTTGGTTAGTAATTAATTGGTGCTTTAGTGCCATCTGGCACTCTGTGGCTAAACATAACTCCAGTGACTGACTTTCTTCCTAATGTTTTAGTATAAACACAAAAATTAATAATTACATGATTTTATAAAAATGTCTCATTTTAGTTTTTAGTGAGTAAGATGACAATGAACATCTTTTTCAACATGATGAAATAGCTGAGCAATGGCTGCTTTTAATTTCCAATTAAATTCAGTAAAATTATTTAAGAACCTACTCCAAGTCAAGCACTGGGGAAGCAAATAAGAAAGATAAAAATCATTCCTTTCCTTCAAAGAGATTATAATTTAGAGAAAGACAATACTGAAAAGGAGCCAGAGAAGGGATGGGAATCTGGTTCTATTGAGTTGAAATATGGCAGAATTGAAGATGCAAATCAGAGTGAATGAATGAAAATTATAATAAAAAGAGAGTTACTTCTCAGTTTCTACATATGTGAAATAAAGGAATTTAATTAATTAACTTATATGGTCTCTTTCAATTTTAATATCATAACTCTCCTATTCCCAAGGGTATTTCAAGGGTAAACAAAAAGATACTAGAAATCTGCTAAACTTTAGAAGAAATTTACTAGCTTCAATTAGATGATAGTTTCAACATTAAATAAACTAAATTAATTTCAATGACTTCTTGAATATTTGAAATATGTTTTTGCTTCCTTGTACTTTTGACTGATATAATAACTTATCAAAGATTCTTGTATGAAATGTCACTTATTTGAGAAGATAGGTTTTCTGTGGTTGAAATGAAAGAGAAAAAAAGCCAAGGGTACTGTGAAAATCATATTGAAACAGAAAATGAGACTGAAAGTGTGCAATTGGATTTTCAGGTTTGAGAAGTTATATAATTATCAATAGACATACATGTCTCATTATTATTTAAGAATGAAATAAAAATAATATTTTTCTTTCAATTTTGTGTATATTATTTTTTCACATGACTAAGTAGATGGGACATAAATACTTATTAAGTTGTTTAGACCTAACTACTTGATAGATGGAACTCTTAAAAGGCTTTTTTGCTTATTTTGCCTAGAAGTACCATGTATTAGTGTATATAGGGCTACCAAAATGTTATCCAGACTAAGCTCACTATATATTGAAAAAGTTCGGGATCTTCTGCCATAATTTATAAATAAAGAAATTTCCTGCAATTTCATTATTTTTGACAACCTTATTCTTATTTTTTAATGATACTACTCTTCTCTACAAATAGAGATTTCTTTAGCAGAGACAGTGTATTGTACATAATCTCTTCTTTTTCCCCTGAAGAACATCTTGAAAGTAATTAATATTGACATTATTTTTTTTAATTTTTAGAGGCTGCTTTTTCATCTTCCTTAATTTAATCTAAAGGTATTTTCTCCTTGGATTCTGAAATTATGCTTGACTAGATCCCCACTGTCTCCTCTTTTGAGAGAATGCTGTTAAAATGAAAATTCTTTGCTCTTGACTAGAGGGTAAAAAGTGTACTACATCTTTAAGAACAGTTTGAGAGTAATTTCTAGTGGGAAAAATACTGTTTTTCTAAAGAGTGTATATCAGCTATTTTTGAAACTCCTTTCGGTGGGTTTTCAGTTTTTCCTGGGCAGAACAATAAGGGCATTTACACTTCAGTGTCAATGAGATCACCAAGTGAAAAAAAAGTGAAAGAAGGGAAGAGGGGTTTAGGACAGACTCCTAAGGGACATCCATAACCAATTATTTTTTTGCCACATATTTCCTTTGTCCATATGATTCAATGTTATTGTACTTTATGTTTGATCCCACTTTTTCTAGTCACCTTTTTTAAGGACTTGCCAAAGGGAAGAATATGCCCTGGTGAAATGGTGAAATATTTTGCTATTGTTATTTTTACTACTATACTTGCTATTCTCTCAGAAAAACTATTATCTAAAAATGAATGAATTCAACTGATTTATCTTATAATTGGAAATATGCCAGCAGAGGCTTATATTTAATGACAGTTGAAACTCCAGCCACATAAGGTTACCTTCAAAACTCTGAAAGGAGTAGAAATTACCCTACGAGAATGTTGTCTTTGAGTACAGTAGGGGAGAATCTAGGAAAAAGATAATCACATATATGTAATAAATCAAATACATGTAATAATTAAGAAAATTAGTTGGAAAAGTAGAAAATTATTTTTCAATTATAATTTTTAAATGAAATTTTATTAAACTTTAGGAACTGCCAGCCAGCTTTTAAGATAAAATAATTTACTCCTAGGCCTCAAGGCATCTCACTGGGCTGGCTTTTGTTAGAAATCTGCTCATTTATTTATCTTTAAACAAGAACTTCCTTAGGTAATGAAGTCAACAAACTCTAGCCATCATTGTTGACAATAGTAAACCTAGCCACATGACAGGGAAGAAGTGTGTTGGTCTTATCCTCATAAATGCCTTTTCCTGAGATCAAGGAATGAGGGAGAAGTTGAGGTTTCAAAGTCTATTTCCTCAATAACTATTTATGTCTTGGGATGTTCAGAAGTAGGATTAATTGGTGATATCAGAAGGGATATATATTGGTCAACCTGAGGGATTTGTGCTTGTAACAAAAAGGAACTATGATGTTGCTAATGGAGGTTTGTATTTGAGGGCTCTAGGTGGTATCAGTTGAGTCTTTTAGGTAGGGAGGCTGTCTCTACAATATAAGATGAATTGAGTCAGTCAGAGATTGTATAGGTCTGGCTGAAAGGTTTTATTCAGTCTCCCTGTTGTCACTAACCTCTCTTGAGGGGAGGAGTAAAAGCCCCTCCCTTCTGGAGAAAATTCTTAGCTTACAGGAAGTGAAAGCTGGTTCACTTCCTGCCCAAGATGGATGGCGGGTTTAGCCCTCAAGAAATAAAGAAAAGTTATTCTTTCCCTCTTCAGCCTTTGCCCTAGTTGTTGGTATAATGAATCACCAGAAGCTCTTTGAATAAAGGCCAAAGGGGTTTATTTAAGCCAAGGGTAAGCTGAGGGAAGAGGGTAGGGTCTGTTAACTAATTGCTAAGGTTGAAGCCAGTGATGGAGGATGGTCACAGCAGGTAGAAGTCAGACTGAGGGAGCCAACCCTCAGCCAGGGATGAATTTCACTGCCCTGAAGTAATAAGGTCTAGCAGATTACTAAAGGAGATGATGGCTTGATTTAAGGTTGTCCCTGACTGCCTATAGAAGCTAGTTCCCACGATCTCCAACCACCAAAATTAATATAAAAAGATAACTTTAAAGCTATTATGATTTTTAAAAGATTTATTAGTAGCCATTAGAAAATGAAGCCACATGTCATTCTGGCTTAGTCAGTTTAAAAGGCCCGCTGTTACCTGCTGCCACCATGCTGAATCAGGAGCAAAGAGAGAGAGCAAATCCAGCCACTCAATTTTATCCTACTGACTATGTCATCATGTAACTGTCTATGTCATCACGTAATGATAGGAAGCCAGTGGGCTCATGAGAAATGTAGTTCAAGGACCCCAACATTTCCAATAACATCTTCCCCCCACCCTGAGAGCCAAAGGAGACTGGTCTCCCTGAAGGCTCTTGTAAAGATAAACAACTTTTTAAATTACAGTAATTTGGGGATAAAAGAAAAGAGGACAAAACCATTGATCCTATGATTGCTAGGCTCATTGACAAAAAGCCAATTAGGGGGCAATCCCCTTTGGCATAAGAGTGTACATTCAAAACAAATGCATTCCAACTCCCCATAGTTCAATCAACTTCACTCAAAAGTTTATTGTGGATCTTTTTGATGCAGTGTAGGGTCTCTACAGGCATCTTCATGGTGCCTTCTCCAAACAGGTTCACTATCTGGATTCTTGGGAGGTAGCAAATTTCTTATCCTGAAATTACTCTCAAGAGAATTTAAACTTTACATTATAGATTATAATACATACATACCCCTCTGAGGAGAATTATAACACATTCCCCCCTGAAGAGGGTGTTGACCAATACTCAGATCAGCTAATGATACATGGCTGAGTTATGAGGGGGTATGAGTCAATTATCAAAAGAAATCCAAAAACATCAAAAAATCCAAATAAAAGAGAAAAATAATTTGGGGATGAAATTTAAAATGTCAAATCTTAAGTGCAAAAATGCAAGTAAAGGAAAATAAACTTATTTTATTTTGTATTTTATTTTATTTATCCTTGAATTAAAGTGATTTATGCAATTATGCAATCACCCATTCAGTAGCCAGGACTGCAGGAAGTTGCTACACTTATTAAAGAGAAGAAAGGACCAGATTTTTGTGTGAAAGGGAAGTGTCATTCCCTGGTCGGATTTGCCTTCATTCTCAGGGATAAGGGAGTCAGGATGATGGCAAAACTTTGGTGAGTAGGATGTGAAGGTTGACCTCTAACATATGTCAGAACAGCCACAATCTCGAACCCCAAACACTAGGTTCAAGTCCTTCAGTATTGGCTTAGAAAGTTTATCAATCCTACCTGGATTGGTAAAGTCTTTTTGGACCTTGAGCTCCTAGGCACTGTGCAGTTTCTCATGAATCCTATTGGAATTGGTTGGTCTCCTTGACTTTGTGTTTCTTTGCAATGTATAGTGGCTCTTTTGTTCCCTTCTCCTGGAATCAGACAGAATCATTAATCACAATCCCATAACATTTATCAATTCATGGCAGGTTTCCACAGTCTTAAGATTTTGGGTGTGCATTATAGCAAATATATGTGTGTGTGTGTGTGTGTGTGTGTGTGTGTGTGTGTGTGTACACACACATATATATATAATTAATATTGATAATGTGTTCAAGTACAAAAATAAGAGATAAAAGGAACTCAATACTGTATGGCACATACAAAGGAAAAAATAATAAAAAATGTTTTAAAAATCAAAAATATGTAACTTAGAATCAGCGAAAGATTTCTCAACTCAAAATGAGATCCATTTCCTTTTAAGCTTTGCCATGAATTACTGTGAGTGCAAATGATTTTCACAAAATAACAGATTCATATTGCACATTCAAAGAGTACCAAAATTCCCCCAAATTACAACACATTTAATGACAATAGCCTATTATTATATAGGATTTAAATGAGTTTCTATGTAGCCACTTGTTGTGTGATATGTAAACAAATGTATACTTGTCACAAATTCAACAGATGTAGCAAATCATCCAACCTTGGCTGAGATATTTTTTAACAAAACCTATTAATGCCTCTATCCAAATGTGGGGCAGAGCCTAGGGGAAAAAAAAACACACACAAAGCTGATAAAAAAAATTTGGGGGTCTAAATTATCACCAAGCATTCTAGATCATTTAAAGCAAATTAAAGAGTTAAAATATCATGCATGTAGGAGCTCTTTTTTGGCTTTCTGCATAATATATAAAAAGTTTGGGTAGGAACTTCTATTTGGTTTTTTACCTTTTAATACAGCATTCTTTATTATATATATATATATATAAGCCTATCATCCATTCGGAAGGTATTAGGTATATTAAAGTCATTTTTAAAGATACCTTATCAAAATCCAATTTAAATTCTTAAGTCATCATATTCTTCATCATATTACAATTGTAACCAGTTTTGATGGAGTCCATCCATTATCATATGTAACAATTAGCAAAGACAAAGTAAAAGAAAAGACTTGTATAAGCAACATGTGACCTCAATAGTTAAGATGACAAATCCAAGATATATAAGACTTATGGGCTTTTTACAACTTAAAAAAAATGTGTAAGATGTTCATAGGCTTTTTTACAATGATATTGTTGTTCAGTAAAATCATGGGGAAATGGTATAAGTAAAGAATCACATAACAGAATAGATGTTAATTAACTTAATACAGATAAAGTTTCTTAAAAAAGGAACTTAAACATTAAAGAAATTAGGAAATACAATAATATAAGCAAATACAAATATAAGCAAAAAAAGTTACAAGCAGAATAGTCAAAAACCTTTTTACCAATCAGAATAGACTTGTTTACTATTAAGGAGGTCCAATAAAATCATGAACAGAATAGCCAAAAACACAATAGCTTAAAATGATTCAGTGTAACAGAAAGATATTGATCAGATAAATGTATGAACTTAAAACAACAAAATTAAGTACAATAATATACAGAGACTTTAAAAAAAACAATAGAGTTTGAGGAGGCTTGCTAATTTTACCTGTAGACTTTTAAAGTTTTTTCTCTATCCATTCATGTTCCTTTTATCTGAGCTCTGGGATCTCCCATAGAGAGGGAGAATTTTGTACTCAGCATGGCGTGGATGACTCTCATAATTAGTATGGTTCAGAGGATGGGCAGGCCCAAATGACCAGCATGAGTAGGGGGATGAATCTCTCACCTAAGTCTCAGGCAAGATAATCATAAGGAAATGTAGGAGGAAGAAACATGCCACAGCTGGGATCTGTTTGAAATAGGTAATGTGGGCCATGCTTGCCATTCTACATCCTGTTTGAAGAGTAAACTTTCTTTCCCCTTCCCTGTTGGAGTAAAATGCCTGGGACCATGTGCTATCTCAGTCCCCTCCCATATAGGCAGAGCATGGAGGCCTAACTGGAACAGGGACTGGAAAAACTGCAGGCACACAAACCCACATGGAGGAGTGGTTAAAATTTAAAAGCTCTCGAGGTAAAAGCCCCTTTAGGAGACTAACTATTGTCTAAGAGGAAACACCTGGGCTTCCAAGGCAGGCAAATGCTCAGCTGTGCACAATGAAAAAGAAGAAAGAAGGTGGGTTATACTTCCCAAGCCTAAGGAGACTGGCTCTAAGCAGTAGCAGCTCTAGGTACCGTTTTTGATTGGGAACAGCACAGCAACAGCAACAGGGAATGACCAGAATCTGGGATCAATGGCAGCTGAGTAGAAAGATCAGAAAAAGAAGGCAGCTTTGTCTAGGCTATCTTAAAAAATTGAAAGTCCTTTCTCCAACTTCATGTGGTTGCCAAAAATGTAAGAAATAAACTTAATATAAAAAGGATAACTTAAAAAATATTATGAGTTTTTAAAGATTTATTAGTAGCCATTAGAAAATTAAGCCACATGCCATTCTGGCTTAGTCAGTTTAAAAAGCACACTGTTACCTGCCTCCACCATACTGCTGGATTGGAAGCCAAGAGAAAGAACAAGTCCAGCCACTCAATTTTATCCTCCTGTCTATATCATCATGTAATGAGAGGAAGCCAGTGGACTCATGGGAAATGTAGTTCAAGGACCCCAAAATTTCCAATAACACAGTAGGGGTGTTTAATTTTTTGACTGGCTAATTTAAGAATTGCTGATTGATAATCAAAGAAAGTTTGATTCACTCTTCACATAATACACTATTTGCTTGTTTCATTTATCTTTATGAAAATGACAAGGAAATTTCTTGATAAAGCAGAAAGCATTATAAAAATATTATTTATTGTCATGGCAGTTGTTCTATACTTTCTATACCCTATTGAGCATTATACTAGGTTAAATTTTGGGGGAAAACTTCAAGATTAATTTTCCCCCTTTATTTTGCATCCAGGATATATGGAAAGTGAGAACTACTTACCAAATATCAAATAATGATCAAGGACTGGTCATTTATCAATTAAGGTTTTATTTGTGGAATTTTTTTCAACTTCATGTAACCAAAATTATGAGATCTTTACTATGCATGAGCATCTCCATCTTTTGTTTGCTCATAAAATCTTCCCTTATCCATACATTGACAAGTACTTTTTCTCCCATGACCCACTAATTTGTTTATGATACAAACCTTTGTGTCTAAATCATGTACTTATTTCAAACTCTTCTTTCTGTATTCTATGATATATTGGCCCTTGTCTTTTTTCTATCAGACTATTTTGTTAAATAATAAATATTTGCTCCTAAAAACTTGAATCTTTGGGTTTGTCTAGTGACATATTGTATGGTCATTTACTTTTGCTTATTGTATACTGAATCTTTTCCATTGATCCATCATTCTATTTATTCAGTACAGATTGTTTTGATGATGGCTGATTCATAATAGTTTGAAAACTGCCTTCCTTCACACTTTGTTTCTTTAACTTCCTTAATAATCTCAATTTTTTTATTCTTCCAGATGATTTTTATATTTTCTAGTTCTGTAAAAAAAATTGGTAGTTGGATTGGTGTTGCACTAAATAAGTCAATTAATTTATATAGAATTGTCATTTTTATTGTATCTGTCTACCCATGAGCAATATATATTTCTCCATTTGCCTTAGACCTGTTTTTATTTGTATGAAAAGTATTTTTAAATTATTTTCAAATAGTTCCTAGTTATGTCTCAGCAGGTAGACTCCCAATTATTTTTTACTACCTAATATTATTTAAATGGAATTTCTTTTCTTCATAGGCTGTGCTTATGTTTATGATTTCTATGAGTTTATTTTAAATCTTACAACTTTGTTAAAGTTGTTTCTAGATTTTTACTTATTAGAGCTCTTTAAATATACCATCATGTCATCTAAGAGTTATAATTTTGTTTCACCATTTCCTATACTAAATCCTTTGATCAATTTCTTTTCTTATTGCAATAGCTAGCATTTCTAGTACTATACGCAATAATAATATTGATAATGGATGTCCTTCCTTCTCCTCTGAGGAACTCTTGATGTGGAACCCCTTCAATTGGTTTAGATTATGGATTAAATTGTAATTCGTAGTTTTACCTAATGAAGATCTTCCTCAAAAAAATAGTTGCATTTAATTTGCATTTCTAAAAACTGTCTTGTTCCTTAATCCTTTCAGGAGTTTTAATCTTGGCTCCCCCCAGAAATTGTAAATTCCTAGTAGAACAGACAGCAAAGATTATCTTTTAGTACTAACATTATAAAGTCTATGAAATTCACCTCACCTATTTTCTTTTTATTACATTGCTGTTCTGGTTAATTAGTTAATTGACTTTCTAGGAAGCCTGAAAAAAAAGAAAATAATTTTTTATTGCTACTTTTTTGATTTCTAATTCTATTTTAGTTTAAACAAAGAATTTAGAAAACTAATTTTAAAACTCTGACTCATCTACCACATGCTTGCGAAAAATTAAAATTGATGGACAATTAAAAATATCCAATATGCTTAACTGAAGTCACTGTTGTATGCTTCTTTACAAAGTTGTCAAATATAATAACAAAAAATAATAAAAGTTTATTATATTTAAACTTCTTCCTGTTTCAAATATTTTGTCAGTCAATAATATTACTAGAACTTACACTGTTCAAGTATTGTGGGAATAGGATGTTTAACAATATACCTCTCCTCAAGAAACATATTGTTTACTCAAGGAAGTCTCATTTACATGTAAGACAGGATATGTGAAATGCATAGTGTGTATATAATTAGAAGATTTGTAAGTAGTCTCACTAAAATACAGGCTGTCAGGCTCAGAAAAGCTGTAACTTGACTTGGATACTCAAGGGAAAAGTAGGTTGCAAGTAGGCAGTGAGCATAGGGAGGGAAGATTTTATAGGAGAATTTAAGTGTGAACCAAAATACTGCTCTTTGGAAAAGACTTGGGCATATATATATTTTACTCTTGAGGAATGAATGAGGGGATAGAATTTGAAGGAAAAATGGGGGAAAGGGTATGTGTTTCTTTTATTTATCCTGACAAATTTGTGTAAAGAACTATGACATCTGGCTCTTGTCAAATTCGTAATGAAGCAACATTTTAGTTTTTGTAATGAGAATTAAAATCAGCAAAGGAATCATTAGGATATAATTGAAAGTGAACCTAAAATCAGTAGAAATTTGAGTTCAAATTTCACCTTTGCCCCTTCAGCCTACTTGCCATATATAACGTGGGAAAAATAAAACCTCTGGAGCTGTCTTACATGGATTTCATGAAGATTAATTAAGACACTTTATATTAATCACTTTATAAATTTTATAATGCTATGTATATGTCAGCAATTACTATACTGGACATTTGATTATCTTCTTTTTGGAATGAAATAAGCTGCTTTTCAGCTAGGTAACATAATAGAGAGAGAGTGGACGAGCATCCAGGAGTCTCTGGGTTTAAATCTGATCTTAGACACTATTTGTGACTCTGGGAAGCCACTTGACTTCCCTCAGCTTTGATTTCCTTATCTATTCAATTGGGATAATAATAGCCCCTACCTCCCAGGGATATCATGACGAAAAATTATATTAATAGTTATAAAGCAAATCTTAAAGTGCTATTTAAATTTTGTTCTTCAGTCATTTCTGACTCTTTGTGATCCAATTTGGGGCTTTCTTAGCAAGGATACTGGAGAAGTTTGCCATTACCTTCTCCAGTTCATTTTACAGAAGAGGAAACTAGGTCAAAAGAATTCAGTGACATGCCCAGATAGTGACTGAAATTACATTTGACCTCAAGTCTTCTTAACTCTAGGCCCAGAGAGCTATCCAAGGTGGCATCTAGCTGCCCACTAATTAAAAATTATATGTTATTGTTTTTCTCCTACCTGCCTAATTGTTTCTTCAGCTCCTGAGTATTATCATTTGTGGAAAACCACTTATATTCATTCTCTTTCTGATTTCATCAGTTCCCATTGATTCAATTATCAATTTCTATACAGATATCTTCCAAGAAAAATTATTATTTAATGACTAGTGAGTATTTATTAAATAACTCCTCTATGACACTAAATTAGACCTTACGATACAAAGACAGAAATGAATCTGTCCCTGTCCTCAAGAACTTTATAATTTGTAGTCTTAATGAAAATGCCTAGCCACAGAGATCTTAAAAGACTGGTGGCTGGTTACACCATTGTGCATGTTAGAGTTAAGACTTAAACCAGATTCTAAGGCAGGACTTTTATCTATTACACCAAACTGCCTCTCATAATGATCTTATTAGGATTATTATATTAAATTTCACATTCACACATATGTACAAATAATACAGGTAATTAATATTATTATTTTTGAATAAATATATTTACTAAATGTAATGAAGAGGTAATGTAGAATAATAGTAGGACAACTGTTAATATGCATGAAGAGAGGGAAATTCTTCAAATGGGAATAATAATAGCATCTATCTCCCAGGGTAACTTTGAGAATTAAATGAGATTATATATATGAAGTCATTTTTAACTTTAAAGCACTATGTAAATGTTAGCTATTATATTAACATTGATGAAATCCCAGATCATTAAATATATCTTAATAATAATAAAAATTAATTATAATTAATAATAGAAATGTGGTTTATTATAATATTGTAATGATAACATCTGGTTACACAGTAGTTAAGAAAATATTATCAACCTATAACTATATAGCCAAAGTTATGTGTCTATCATATATATATATATATATATATATATATATATATATATATACACAAATGAGTTAGGTGTTGCAGTGAACTTTGAGTCAAGAAGACACAATTCAAATCTTGCTTCAGACACTTACTAGCTTTGACCCTTGGCAAGTCACTTAACCCTATTTTTCTCAATTTCTTCATTTGTAAAATGAGTTGGAGAAGGAAATGGCTAAGTTCTCCCATATTTTTGCAGAAAAAAACCCAAATGAAGTCATTAATCAGGAGACAACAAATGGTAAATATATGTATATGGGTAATATTAATTGCGTAAATTTTGTCTCCTACAATTAGGTGACTGAGATGGGATTTTTATATTTCTTTTGAATATTATCCCCTATCTCTGCTATCATATCAAAATGTTGAAAACATCATAGCTTCTGAAATAATTATTAATGGGATAGAATTGGAATAATGTATTTTGGTTGTTCTCATTTTTCCTAGATTTGCATGAAGTACATGAATTTCAGTATGAAATTCAATTTGAATCTGAACTCATGAAATCCAACTTGGAATCTTGTATTGCATTATATTTGATCAAGAAAAAACAAAACGTAGAAAATGGAGTTATAACATTAGCCTTCAATATAGTGTTTGCACCAAAGAAGCCAATAAGGCAAGTCTATTTCTCATTTTCCTTTAAAAAATAAAAGTTATCCATATTTCAAAAATATACATTTTTTTTCTTATTTTGAGAGTTAACTCTTCTGGGATAGGATATTTTAAAATATACTTAAAGTGAATTTTATGGATTATAGTAACTCTACTCTCAGTGGGCTATACATAGTGTCATGCAGGTTAATGAATGGGGTGTTTCCAACTCATTTATCTGTCACCCCTCAGTCTGCTACCTAACTTATTATTATATTTAATCTTTTCTTGATCTCTAACTTAATATAGGGGTACATTTGCATATTTCCTCATCAGTTAATAAAATTTAACCAATCTCTCAAGCTAAGCTCAGAAATTCCAATGTTAGTCAAATATTTATTTAAAAGACAGGAGAAAATTCATTTCCCAATAGTTTTACTAATCTCTGCATATATTAATCTTCTAGACTAATATAATCAATCTCCTTAATCTACCAGAATTAAAGAAATATTGAAATCACTGAATGTTGGCTACATTTGCACTGAAATAAATAATAACACACAGATAATTATTTACAGTATTTTAGTTATGAAAACCAATCATATAAAAAGAAGGCCTTTCTAACTTTTTTCCTTCTGCCTTTATGGAAAGGTCTTCTTTTTACCTGGAACTATCCTAACTAGTATCTTTTGAAAAAAGATTAAGAATTCTTGTGAAAGGACTGTAGAACAGTCTCTTTTTGAGCTGACTCATGTGGCAACTGTATTCTTAAACATGAAAACATCTGTCAGTACACTTAGATATCTGATTGATTGGTTTGATTGGTTTTCATAGAAATTTGTGATATATTTTGCTTTTTGGTTAAAGGAAAAAGGCAGGTAGGTGATATCATGTGGTAGGGAAATAAGGATTGCATATGATATTATATAAAGAGTTTTAGGAAAAGTTTGAAAGCTTAGAAATGGGTCTGGTAAAGTGGAAAGAGAACTTGATTCTTTTCAAAACAGCTGACTTTCAGTCCTGACTTTATCTCATCTTACTTGAGAAAATTACTTAAAGTCTTTGTGCATCAATTTTCTCATCTCAAAAACAGGGGTAGTAGCAGCAGCTGCAGCAGCAGCAATATTAGTAGTAAATTGCTTTTCAGAATTCTATTAAAATATATTATCATATAGGAAAATTGGATATTTCACAAACTATCACAAATTTCCTTTAAATTATCAGGTGAGCAAATTTTTTAAATTAAATATGTGATATTAAAGTAGCATTAACTCCTTACAAAATGTATACCTTGAAACACAACAGATTATGTTACTAGTAACATAAACATAGGCAAAGAGAAATAATTTGAAACTGAAATCCCAAACAAAATCTGAAAGTGATTCATACTTTCTACTCATTATTTTGCTGGCAAAGTTACTTCACTGTGTCAGTTCTGAATCAGAGTTTGATAAATTTATTAATTCTAGCATACTAATTTTGTTGATTAGTATTTTGCCTTTTGTATTTATTGGTATGATATATATTTTTTTATTTTATTTTTTTTAAAGATCTGTAATCACCTTGGCAGTTCAATGCAGCACAGATGGGATATGGAACTTTCCAATAACTCTGACTGCAACTGAGCCAGAAGTTGATGATGTTATCAATATTGAAGGAATTGGCTTGTTCAAGGAATCTACTGTTGCCTTTAGGCTGACAAGTCAGACACGGTAAATATGTTTATATGTCCAGCTTTTATGGAAAAAAAATTATATTCAACTGTGGAACAAAAAGGGGAAAAATGAAAACCTATCTAGGTGATTTTTTTCAATTATTACCTATACTGAAATATACATTTCAAAATGTCTTTCAAGATTTTAGGGGACAGCTGGGTAGCTCAGTGGATTGAGAGCCAGGCCTAGAGACGGGAGGTCCTGGGTTCAAATCTGGCCTCAGACACTTTCCCAGCTGTGTGACCCTGGGCAAGTCACTTGACCCCCATTGCCTACCCTTACCACTCTTCCACCAAGGAACTAATACACAGAAGTTAAGGGTTTAAAAATATATTAAAAAAAAAGATTTTATCAACTAAAGCTCTAAACAGTCTGTAGCTATACTGTGACTGCAATATATATATATATATATGTATATATATATATATATATATATTTCTATTTAAATAAAATTAATATTTAAATAACCAATAAAAATATAAATACTATGATATTATATAATAAATATTATTTTTAAAGTGTCACAAGTGAATAATATAAACATAAATCTGAATAAATATATACAGTATAGATAGACAGAGGCAAGATTTAGCATCTTTGAAATATAAAAAAGATTACATCTCATTACTATTAATGCACCATTGATTTCCAATGAGTATTTCAAAATTTTGTTACATATATATACATGTATATATACATATGTAATTCTCAATAGCAGATTACCATGCTACAATGTGCTTGTAGTAAGAGGAAAAGAGTTATATTCTCCATTATACTTGATCAAGGATCCGTAATAAACATTCCAACTTTCATTTGAAAATCTCTAGCAAAGGGAAGGCTCCTTCTCTCCAAAACTATCCATTTTGTTGGGTGAGTTCATTCCATTCATATTCAGCATTATGATCACTAATTGTATATAGCCTTCCATCATATCAGGGGTCGGCAACGTATGGCTATGGAGCTATATCTGGCTCTTTTGAGGGCCAGATATGGCTCTTTCTGCAGGAGCCATAAAGTCAATTTTTTTTTCAGGCACTGTTACAGGAGTGCGCACTGTTACAGCAGCACGCACTGTGATCAACAGCTCTCATGAAATTACATTTTAAAAAATGTGGCATTTATGGCTCTCATGGCCAAAAAGGTTGCCATCCCTGCATCATATTATCCCCTTTAGTTCCTGCTCTGTTCCCTTTCTCTTTGTTCCTCTTCACCAGTATTTTGCTTTTTTTTCATCCCCTTACTTCCCTCATCCATTCAATTACCTCCATCTTCCCTCATCTTGTTGTCTTTCTACTTCTCTGTAGGGTAAGACATAATTCTATACCCCACTGAGTATACTTGTTTTTCTCTTTCTGAGCCTGAGGATTAGAGTAAAATTTAAGCATTGGCCATCACAACCCTTATCCTCTCCTCTCTGTAATGATTTTTCACACCTTTTTAAATTCTATAACTTATCCCAGTGATTCCCAAAGTGGGCACTACCACCCCCTGGTGTGTGCTGCAGTGATCTAGGGGGGTGGTGATGGCCACAGGTGCATTTATCTTTCCTATTAATTGCTATTAAAATTTTAAAAAAATTAATTTCCAGGGGGCTAAGTAATATTTTTTCTGGAAAGGGGGTGGTAGGCCAAAAAAGTTTGGGAACCACTGATTTACCCCATTCTATCTCTCCCTTCCCTTTTCTTTCAATGCAACCCTCTCTTTCATGCCTTGATTTTTTACATATCATTCATATGCATACACATCATACATACATATTATTTCATATCATCACACTTACAAAAACATATCATCTTATGTTATTATATACATCATATCATCATAATCAGCTTACCCACATTCTTTCTGGGTAAATTGCTTCTATCTTCTCTACTACTAAGATTAACTTTTGATAATTACAGTTATTCTCTTTCAATGTAAACATATAAATATTTTAATCTTGATAAGTCCCTTAAATTTTCTCTCTCTTATTTACCTTTCTGACTTTCTCTTGAGTCTCATGTTTGGATTTTGCATTTTTTGTTTAGGTCTAGATTCTTCCTCAGGAATGCTTGGAAATCTTCTATCTAATTGTACCTCCATTTATTCCCCTGAAAGAATATACTCAGTTTTGCTGGGTAGGTAACTCTGGGTTGTAAATCCAAATCTTTTGCCTTTCTGAATATCATATTCCATGCCTTCTGATCTACATACATTCTGATGTAGAAGTCACTAGATCCTGTTTGTAGTTCCAAGATATTTGAATAGTTTCTTTCTGGCCTCTTGAAGTATTTTTTCCTTGGCTTGGTGGCAATTGAACTTAAGTATTGCATTCCTGGAAGTTGTCAGTTGAGAATTTCTTTCTGCAGGTGATCTGTGAATTCTTTCAATTTCAATTTTATTTTCTTGTTCAAGGATCTCTGGGCAGTTATCTTTGATAATTTCTTGTTATATGATATCTAAGGTTTTTTTTTATCAGGGCTTTTAGGTAGTCCAATAATTCTCAGACTGTCTCTCCTATATGTATTTTCTAGATCATTTGTTTTTTCAGTAAGACATTTCATGTTTTCCTCTATTTTTTCCATTACTTTTATTCTGCTTTATTGTTTCTTCATTTCTCATGAAATTTTAAGTTTCTAGATGGTCAATTCTGATTTTTAAGACCTGATTTTACTCTATTAGTTTTTGGTTATCTTTTTCAATTGGTCCATTTTGTCTCGTATCACTTTCCTTTCTCCTTGCATCACTCATTTCTCTTTCCTAATTTTCCTCTGCCTCTCTTAAGGTTTTTAAAGGCCTTTTTGAGTTCTTCCAGAATCTTTGTCCAATCCATATTTTTCTTTTGGACTTTGGATGTGTTTCCTTTGCTTTCACTGTCACCTTCTATTTCTGTTCCTTGCTTTTTGTCTCCATAATGTTTTTAGTTAAGTGCATTTTTCACTATTTAATTATAGGTAGGCTTGGGAGTGATGTGATGGTCTAAGGACTGAGAGCTCTGAGACCCCTACCCCCTACTGATCCAATTGCCCCCTGTGATGCTGATAGCTTAAAGACTTGCCTAAGGTTTAGGTGTAAGCTTTTTATCTCATTTTAACCTTGATCAGATCAGGGGCTGATCAAATTCTAGTCTCTAGGTTTTGGTTGTACTGTGTACTTGGTCCAATCAGACACACCCTAGATTGTCTTGTCTTGGAGCTCTGCCCTGAGATTTAGGCAAAAAGGCCAATATTTAGTATTATCAGCCACCTCAAAGTGTGAACCAAGTCATTATTCTAAGCCCAGACTATAATTCCTTGGGCTAGGGCTCCAGACTTGTCCACAGGTTTGAAATTCCAAGGGATATGGGTTGGCTTGCATGACTATTTGACCAGGAAGGATCTCAGTGTCTGGATGTTGTCCTGGGCATAGGTTCCAAACCTTGGACAGCAGATGTGGGGTGGAGGGGTTTGGCTTGCTCGTTCCTTCTTGCAATAGATTCTTGCTGATTCTGTTCTCCTCTTGCCACAGTGCCCCAAATGTTTTTTGCTTACTTTTGGGGG
>NC_058132.1:394456129-394651848 GCF_016433145.1 Gracilinanus agilis | reverse complement strand
GGAAGGAAGGAAGGAAGGAAGGAAGGAAGGAAGGAAGGAAGGAAGGAGGGAAGGAAGGAGGGAAGGAAGGAAGGAAGGAGGGAAGGAAGAAAGGAAGGAAGGAAGGAAGGAAGGAAGGAAGGAAGGAAGGAAGGAAGGGAGGGAGGGAGGGAGGAAAGGAGGGAAGGATGAAAGGAAGGAGGGAGGAAAGGAAGGAGGAAAGGAAAGAAGGAAGGAGTGAGGGAGGGAGAGAGGGAAGAAAGGAGGGAGGGAGGAAGGAGAGAAAGAAGCAAGCAAGCATTTATTAAGTCCCTACTATGTTCCCTGAATTGTGCTAACCATTTTATAAATATCTCATTAGATTCTCATACAAGCTCTGGGAAGTAGTCAATATTATTACCTCCATTTTACTTATTTGGAAACCTCAGTAGACAGATTAAGTAATTTTTTCAGAAACATAGAGCTAGTAAATTTCTAAGGCAGGCAATGAACTCAGGATTTCTTAACTCCAGATGCAGTATGCTCCTTACTGTACCACCTAGCTGCCTTCTAGTACAAATAATAATAAACAAAATCCTCTTATTTATTGCTCTAACTCTTCTACAGATTAGGGGGAAAAGTCCCTCAGAATAAAAATGATTTGTCCAAATTTACATTTAAAAAAGTAGAAAATAGCAGAGCAAACATTTGAACCTGACACTTTTGATTCCAAATCCAATGGTTTTGGGATTATTTTTTAGGGCCTATGTCTAGTATTAAACTAAATTTCTTTCCTTAGGAAGAAAGGCAAGAACATGTCCTTTTTCTCACTCCAAAATTAGAACCCCCATTTGTTCTTTGCAGAGATTTTCTGATTGATTTCTAATCATTCTTTTTTATGAGAATCCAGGTCTTAAGATAGTCACGTCCAGGGATAACATTGCAGGAGGCAACTAAAGTCTTATCCACCCTTGTAAGAAATGAGAAGATGGAGCCCCTCAGGCAGCCAGAGAGGATTGCTGAGAGCTCCCTTCAATGTAGGGACTGCTGTGAATAGAATTTGAAGTAATCAATAAACTGAGAACTGAAGCTGAGGGATTTTTATTTATTTTATCAGCTCTCCAGAGTCATACATGATTCATCCTTTCACTACCTCCAAGACAAATCAATGGCAATGTAATAAGATCTTACTCTTTGACATAGCATATTATTACCTGGAAGAAATGGAGGGTTTTCATTGGGTATAAGAGGTTACTCTTGGACAAGGTAGAATTGCAAATCAAGCACTATTTGTGGTTTCATTCTCTCTTTGAATTTTCAGACTATGTATCTGCCCTTAGAGGATATATCCAGGATGCTGAAGTTAGTAATGTTATCTTCCCATTACGCCTTTGTGACATAGTTCAGATATCCATCTTTTTCAGAAGATTTTTTTTTAGCTTGTCATAGGAAAGAGAATTAGATAGCATGTGTGTGTCTGTGTGTCTGTGTGTCTGTGTCTGTATGCATGTACGTGTGTTTGGCTTCTAGACAGTCTGCCTGAAATGAACATCACCTTTTTGTTTAAACAACTCAAGATACTATTTCTGGAATTCTTTTATCAGCCTGTTGTGTATTTCACTCATTCTGTTATCTCCTCAGCTGGGGAAATGAACCAAAGCATTTCTTCAAGGTTCTTAGAGAAATTTCTTATTTGAGGTGTTTTAAATCTCTTGATGGAATGAAACACTACACTTTTCACTTCAGAACCAGGAAGTCACTTATAAGGGGGGATTTAGGCTTCCTTTTCCTCAAAACTTCAGTTCAATAAAAGCATACCTTGGCACCACAGGTTTAAGGTTAGAGCTAGGATTTTACTCAGTGTGCAATATCAAGGCTTGGAATAGGTATTTATTTGCCATACACAGGTGAAATGATAAACACAGAACACATGTATAAATTTATGACAATTTTAAAACAAGATTAAGTCACTTAACCTAGAACTACTTTTTTAATATGCAAAAATTCTGATAGTCCTCAATCTTCTCCCATTTAACTTTCAAGACTTCAAGCAATCATGTAATTTTATTAGTAAATTCATTTTCACTTTCATATTGGCAGTTGCACCCATTCATAGTTATGTACAATAGAGAAAAAAAGAGAGGTTCAGTGCATGCAAGTTTGTGGAGCACAAGGTACAGTGGTCTTGTTTACCCTGCTGTCGTAAAGAGCTCCTGTGCCTTTGTTGCATATTTTCATTGTTTGCTTTTAAAACTTTAGTTGTGAGCTTTTGTTATTCCTCAAATCATGGTGCAAATCTTTTGGGTTGTGATTCTAGGCTTGCAAAGTTAGTGATGTAGCTTATTAAGAAAATAAAGATATTGTGTGCTGGAATGTCTAAAGCTTCTGTCAGGCACAAGTTTGGTGTTACTATGTTAGGAAAAGTGAGTATTATCAGAAATAATGTTTTCTAAAACCAAGAATTATATGCAGAAAAGTGTATTTTCAGGCATCTTTAGCAAATAATTACATTTTTAGGTGGTCATAGGAACCATCCTAACCTCCTATTTCCCATGGGTTCAAGATATTAACATTTGTGTTTTTGACTCTAACAACATTTTCTAGAAACATTACTCCTGTGATACTTGATGATTATTGTACCTCAAGCGAGCATAAAGTAGATTCTGAAATTATTAGTCAGGCATTTTATATTTTGCCTTAATTCTACATTAAAGAAACAATTACATGTTTACTGATAAAACATTATGGCTTAGGCCAATCTTCTTGTCAAGGATTACCCTCTCCTTTGCAGAGGATTTCCCTCTAATTCAAAAGTTAAAAATAAGACTTATAATCTTGCCCCTTCTGCTCAAAGCAAAGCAAAAAATAAATATAAAACAAAAAATCAAAAACCTTCCCCTCTTGTGAATTTCTGATTACTACTAAAGACATTATTCATTTTCCTAGTTACCCAATTACATGGCATACATATTGTCTTCACTCCTCACTCTAATTTTCCCTATAACCAATCCATTGTAGAATTTTATCATTTTTTTCTGTTGACCCAATCCAATATCTCTTATATGGATCTCATTCTCTTTTCTCACATGACTACTGCATTGGTTCAGGCCCTGATCATCACTTTTCTGACTTCTGGGAATTATATTCAACTTGGTCTTTCTACCTTATATCTACTTTCACTTTAGACCAAAATCCTGTTGGTTGTCAAACTGTGATTTTCCTAAAGAATAGATCTGAGGCCAGGCCATCTCCTCCCTATAAATTCCTGTGTTCCCTTGTCACTGGTAGGATCAAATATAAAGCCCTTTGTTTGGCATTAAAAGTTTTCAACATCCTGGTTTCTTATCTTTCTGGTCTTTTTAAACATTGCTTCTCTCTAAATATTACTCTGTCCAACTATTCTGGCCTACTTGCTAGTCTCAAAGAGATGATTACAACTCCCATTTCTTTAACTATCCACTGGCTGTCATCCATTTCCCTATGCCTAAAATGCTTTCCTGCCTCCCTTCTGCTTTCCAGAATTCCTGACTTCCTTCGAGACTTAGGTCAAATACCACCATCTGTAGGAGGCCTTTCCCCATCTCAACAGCTAGTATGACATTCCTTTCTAAGGTTAACTCCCATCTATTCTTTGTGAATCCTGTATATATCTATTCATTTACACGTTTCCCCCCCATTAGCATATAAACTATTGGGGGGGTATGGATGAAGAAGCAGCAGGCACTGTTCTTGTTTTATTTTTATTCCTAGATCATAGAACAGGGCTTGGCATATAGGAAATACTTGATATATGTTTGCTAACTGACAACCCCAGCTACCACTCAGGTCCATTCATTGTATTCAAGACCTGCTGCCATCTTGAACTCACAAGATAACAATATGAGGTTGGCCATGCCCAGTCAAATGGTTAAACATGTTACCCTTGATGTTGGTATTTAATCATTTACTCAGTATAGCAGTAAAAAATAGAATGGTAGCCAGGGGTCCGAGGAACATCTTGACTAGTAGAATACCTATTCCTTGTGGGAACAAAAGTAGGGTTGGGAGGAAGCATAGCCCACCTCTCCACTATCTTTAAAGGTAGTCTAGAGACAGAACATGTTATTTGCTACAAGTTAGCATCTAAGCAAGAGATCCATCCAGAAGCTATGTTGTCTTTAAGTGTTGCAGTATTCCATCTGATTGCTTTTGTCACAGTGGACTAAAAGGTGGCACAAGAGACCTTGAAGAGACCTCATATGAAAAATATCATGTCTTTTTATTGCTGGCTTCCAATTGGGCCAGGGTCAGCTAGGACATTTATTGTTAGATTGTAAGCTTCTTGAGGAAGCAATTGGCTTTTGTCTCTTTTTTTGTACATCCAGAACTTTGCACTGTGCTTGGTATCTATTAAGTACTTAATAAATGTTTACTGAATGAATGAATGAATGGATATCCAAAGAATCAAGTTTTTGAGTCTTATGCACACAGGGCCAAAGAATTAGGAGATAACTGTGTGTGTTTTGTAGACCCTATATTACATTAAGACAAGAACCTCCAAGATCAATTTTATTAGATGAAATTGTAACAGAGACAATATTGTCTGTTGAAAAAAAAAACAACTTACATTCAATCCATTAAATATTAAGGTTTTCCTTTATGTCTTGAATGCAAAAAAAGGTTGTTCAAATCAGAAGTTGACCTCAGAGTCAAGAAGAACTGGAAAAAAAAAAACAAGTTCAATGCCTGAGGCATACAGGCTATTTTCTTCTCCCTACACCTGTGTTGGTGAATTTATAGTATGTGTGCTGGAGTGGGGCTGCTCCCCTCCCCCTTTCCACATGCCTAAGGATATTTCTCACAAGACCCACCCCTCTGCCCAGCAGTCCAATCAAAATGCTTCTTCCCACCCCTGTCCTGGGTAAAGAGCGGTAGGGGGAGGCAGACTCACATGTAGTGTGAGGGTTGCAGTTTGGGCGCTTGATTTCTAAAAGTTTCACCATCACTACTCTATACCAATAGAATCACAAGTCTGTTAAAAAATATATAAAAAGTGAGTGTTAATTTTTACCTAGATTTAGCCTCCCATATAAGTATAAAGGAAAACAGTAATGCATACTAGAAAGGATATGACAAATTATGTCACAAGACCTAGTTATGAATTCTAGCTCTGAAAATTACTACTCCTATTACCTTTCCTTGGATGAGCATTTAAACTCTCTTGTCTTTGTTTCCTTATCTTCATGAAGCACTTATAATCCACCCAGGTTGGGTAGTTTTTGGAGAGGGGAAATCCTGTTTTGTCCTCTATAAAACAGAGAAAGTTGTGACTCCTGAATAGCTAAGAGAGTGCTAGTATGTTACCTCCTAGGAGCAGGAAGAAAACTGTGAGAAAGGAAAGGCACAAACTTTTTTGAGTATTTAAGAAACATTTGAGGAAACTAAACTCCTAACTTCCAGTACTTGCAAGTTGAAAGACTGCTAAAAGAACGCTTCCTCTCAGTGAGACTGTTCTCTTGGTATTTTTGAAGGCATAAAGCAATCATGGAAAGTGTTTTTTTTTTTCATTCTTTTTGCTGCATTTGTTGTTCAGTATGTATTGTATCCATAAACTATCATTTTTGAGGTGTTGTGAGTATTTGTAATTCAGTTCTAATATCTCTCTTGAAGATAGACAATGAAAGACAAGCAGACACTTGCAGCTCTTCTTTTGTTCCCTATGAAGATGCAAATAGTGTTCTTTGAAGAGAACTTGCTTAGGTCTCAAATTAGATCAGATCTTATATGGAAACCAATCATTTTCTTATTAGTGACTACATATAGATTACATATGTTTGGACTAGAGTACAAGTTGATTTTTGAAGTCTCTTCCATCTCTAAATCTGTAAGCCCCAAACCTTGTCATGTAAGGAAATCTAAGGCCTTTTCCAGACAAAAATTACAAAATAATGATAACATACATAGAGAAGAGAGAAACAGAGGTAATATTCAATCGGTAAACAATAATTTTTCACCTGAAGAACCATAGGTGAATCATACCTCTAGGAGGTCTAAAAAAAATCCAATGATGTCAAGAAAAAACAATATATTTTAACTTTAAAGAAGGATGCTTGAAGATTATTGACTTTTTCTCCCATACTCCTTTTCTCTGCCACCCTCGCCAATAAGTTATCTAAATTATAAATGTCCTTTTTGCATTGTGGAACTTGGGTTATAATTGGATTAAAAAAACTACTGTTTTAAGAAAATATTTTTGTAAATTTATTCTATGTATATCCTTCTGTTTTGTGCAATTTCACTTAGATCCACAAGGAGAAACAAAAGTCTTACTCTAATATCTACATTCTAATACAGCAAAATACTTGTCATTAACATTCTAGGCATAAGCTGCAATTCTGTCTTTTGAACTTAAAATGAGAAAAACATCTTCTTCCCCATGGAGTATATGCAGAGCAGAGGTATAATGCCCTCTGCCCTCATCAACAGGACTATCTTCCCTAAGGTTCTGAGCATCCCTAGGCCTTCTGCATTAACTGCAGTCTGTGTTGCTGAGCAACCTTTGCTTGAACAAAGGGAGAGGCCATCCTGCTTGGGTTCAGAAATAGCCTCTATTGTTGCCAACTTAGTATTTGCAAAAATTTTAAAATAATTGGTGGGTTATAAGGAAAAGTTATGCTTTTTTCCTTTAGTTTTTGTCAATATCATCCGTATTTGTACCATGTACAGGCATGATAGCCATTTCCAAATACCATTCTTGGATAAGACAACCCATCACAGGCTGCAGCAGCATCTATAAAATTGTTCTGGCAAAATCTCATTTTGTTACACCACTGGGATATCATTCAGGAGCTGCCTGATTACTATTATAGATTTCCCTCATCAGAAAAGTTCACAAGTACAGGTTACTACACGAGTCACTGGGAAAGTGACTGACTGCTCTGGTAGAGTCTTGTTAGGCATTATGGCTAGGTCTAAGTAAATTGTTGACCTGGATTAAAGTCAAAAGCCACAATCAAACACATTTAGACAGAACTATAATGACAACACAAAAACAAGCAAAACAAAAACTCTACTGTTCCTTTTCCTTTTAGGGTGCTCCTTTAACCTTTATAAAATGCAAAGATTAACTCTTTGTCTAATGCAGGAAAGCACTCATTTTTATATTTGTAAGGGATCTAGCTCTTTGAATTTAGGTATATAAAATATTTTACAAATATAGAAACTGATGTCCAGAGAAAATAATGACATATCTCAGAATAAGAGAGTTAGCAAATGGTGAAGAGACCACATAAACCAGACCTCTTGCATTAATTTAAATGCATGCATAGAAACGAAGTATTAGATAAATTCACAATAATAACTTTAGCAAAATCTTGTATTTAAAATGTAATCGTGGATTCTCAGGAAAGATGAGAAATTAGACTGTGCAGGAGAAGGTCAGGGTTACTTTCTGCACTCCCACTATTCTGTCTGCATTGACGTGTTTTCACAAGGGATAAAGAAAGGAGACAAGAAAGGTGATAAAGAGATAGAAGAGGCCAAAAGCAAAATGAAAAAGTAAATTGAAAGAACAAGCTTGCATCAGAAAACTAGTTTCAGGATGTGGCTATTCTCATATCAGCTTTAGAACAAGTATTGAGTCACCTTGAGGAGCTTGTGTGTGTGTGTGTGTGTGTGTGTGTGTGTGTGTGTTTTGGTGTGTGTTTTGGAGGCATATGGGCAGCATGCCCACAGGTAGGTAAAAGGTAGAATACTTAACACTGTATTTACTACTGACCTTAAAACTTTTAGGCTTGACAATATCACTCTTTTTTTGGCATATCCCATTGTGTTTCATCACTATGTAATTTTTCCTGTTTGAAAAGTCTATTTTTATTATAATAAAGTAAAGCAGTGTGTATTGTATAACCGCCAAGGGATACTCTTAGCTCCACATTCTCCATTTACTTGAATCTGATTAATCCAAACCACTTAGAATTGCAAAATATTTCATAATAGCAAGAAATAACATATTGTTTCTTTTTAGATCTTTTTATTTAATAAGTGACTTGGTTTTTAATTAAGCTCATTCAGAACAATACCTATACTTTCCTCTTTTTTCCCTTCATATGCATAAACTGGAATAAAAAATTGATTATCAATTAAGGAAAAGAGATTAAAATATGTAAATATGTGTAGGCATATATATGTATTCAAAATGTACACAATTATATAGATCTACATACATGCACCTACACATTGAGACTGAGACAAATGAACCAGAATGAGCTCATCATAAGATTTTTCCTTATATGGTCTATGGGCAAAAGCAATTTTAGATGGATGGAATCAGTCTTTGTTCTATTTCTGGAGCCTCAAAATTTGGTTCTGTATGGAAATATCTTAGGTTTGGTAAGAAGGGAAGGGAAGAGAAAAGATATTTAAATGATTTTCCCAAGGTCAAAAAGCTACTAAGTAGTAGAGCTGAGATTTTATTCCATAGGGAGGAATGAAAAAAAAGGGAGAGGGGGAGAGATGAACTCAGCAGTGAGATTTTGATTATATAGAGTTCTTATAAAACCATTTGCCCTATTCTTTATTCTCTGGATCACACCTTCTCATAGTCTTAGAACCTATTCTTTTTGTGTTTTCCTTTCTGCTGAGAGTATTTTAACTTCCAGTGGTTATTAATGTTCGAATTATTTTTCAAATATTTTCAGTTTATTAGGAGTGATATTAAGGATGGGGATTATAGGCTTCATAATGTGTTCCTGAAGGAGGTATGTTGTTGCAGGTGCACCTTTCTACTCTAAATCATACAATATATTGATTACAGAGGATAATGAGATATGATATTTGGTAGATTTGGAGTTTTGTTTCTGATTTCACTCTTTTACGATTTCAAATTTTTAAAAAATTCCATACTCTCTCTTCTGCCTTCTTTAATTTAGACTCAAAATTCCATTTGCTGATAATCTAAAGTTTAAAGGTGGGTGACATAAGGCTTGTTCAAAAAGACACATTCAAGGAAGGTAGCATGGGGTGGTGAATAATGAGAAAATAGGAGCTTTAGGCTAGGCTTTTTCATTCATGAGCCCTGAGACCATATATAACTTAATAATTTCCCTGTGCCAGCTTCTTTATCACTGAAGAGAGAGCCTCAAATGAGCTAATTTCTAAATTCACTTCCTGTTTTCTCACTCTAATTCTTTGCAAATATGTCTAGTCTTACTCCATTGGCAAAAGAGACCACTAAACTCATTTCCCTGGGCTTTGGCTTCTTGCTTTTGTTTTCTTCTAGCTCTGTAAGGGAAGCTCAGGAGATGAAACACTCCCTCAGAGTGGACTTTGATTCTTGTATCTTGTTTTACCTACAAGTTAATTATAATATAAACAAGTCTTTCTGGATCTTGGAGTTTTTAAAGACCAAGATTTCTTGCCATCCATATTGCCCAAGAGCTCTAAAAGGGAAAAATGCCCTTACCTTGACTTCCCAAGATGCCTCTACCCTGGTGTCCAGCACTTATTTCCTCCTCCCCCTCTTCTCTCCTTTTTTCTAGCTCCTTTTGTGTTGTCACCTTCCATTAGATTGTAAACTCCTTGAGGGCAGAGACTATCTTTTATATCACTATCTCACTATATCATGGAATCTCTGGACTTTGAACTGAAAACTAAAATATTGACCAAGAATATTTATATTCAAGGAATCCAAAACCTGGAAGAGATAATCAAATTCCTGATTTCATATCTTTGTATTGTAGATTTTAAAACTGATATCCAATATTCCAAGTATGATATTTAATAAAATGTATTTAATATTTAACTTGAAGCAAAAGGAAACTAAAAAGGCTAGAGAAACAGGGACAGCTCTCACTAAAGCAACTCACATGGAAGAGAGCTTGAGAGAGGCATTACCCAAAACTTATATACAATCACGTAAAAGATGCATGTAAAGAGAAAGGAAAAGGGAATTTTGGGGTGAGGGAAGAATTCTGGGAGATGAAGTCTAAAGGATACAAAATTTCCACTTACATAGTATGTTGCTCTCAGAGCAGTTAGAGTACTCAATCGATTAATAATACAGTGCCTTTACTAGTCCATTTAGCAAATAACCCTTTGAAACATTCTAATAAGGGTATGTCATTATTGATAAAGTGTAGAATGAGGCATTACAAAGCTATTTGCAGAGCATCTGTAACTGGGTTAGTAGTGATAAGAAAGGAAAGACTTAGAAGGGCTGGAGTAGGGAATAAAAGTTCAGACATGTTCAGACATAATCAGACTGAAAAGCAGGTGTAGGTGTTCTAAAGATCTTGTGGTGGTCCTTTAGAATAGATCCATCATTCTGTCTCCTGGGAATAAATGAATAAATGGTGCATTATACTGAACAAAAAGACTGATATATATATATATATATATGTGTGTGTGTGTGTGTGTGTGTGTGTGCTTATGTGTGTGTGTGTGTGTGTATAAAGTGATATTGAAAGATAGGAGAATGTGACAATAGCCTGGTTTCTTAATCATCAATAGTTCACATTCTCTCATATGTATAATATTCTATCATTTTAGTCAAGAAGCAGACACTATTCACATAAGATAAATTCTTAGACTTGGTAGTGTCTCATTTTTGAAAGGAAACAGCTTTTCAGGGCGTGGTTCAGAGATTCAGGTAGTCACTGGCAAAAGAAAAAGTAATTCAGCTAAATTTAATGGAGAAATGTTTGAATGAAGAATGCAGTTAAGTCAGATTTTTCTTCTTAGAGGTTTAAAGGGCATAGCACAAACATTCTCATTTGACCTGCTAAAACTTTTGTAGGTGTGAATAGTAAAATTCAGGTCCCATTATAAAAATGAAAATTTTAATCAATTTAGTGTTGTTTTTTTCAATCATTAAATTTTTCCTAGACTTTTACAATGGTATTTTCTCCAGTCCAGGGAGGTCAAACAGAAACTCATAGCCAACAGCCAAAATACAGTAACTTAACAAACAAAATTAGATCTTAAAACAAACAATCAAGAAATACAATATGTGTGACAGGATACAAGGAATGATTTTAAGAGTCACCCCCCACCACCTTTTTTTAAATTCCAATGCTCCTATACAGAGATTTCTTTGTTATTTTCCAGTCATATTTCCAGATCATTCATATTACTTTCATTTTGAGCTTTTAATTCAGCTCTGAGTTCAACTAAACAATTGTCTTCTGGAATTATGAGCCATTTTAGACACATAAGAAATAGCATTTTCCAAATTTCTGTTATGCTGCTAAGCGTCATGTTTGTCATGTTTGGCTGCTTATTTATTTTTAAAGTTTAGGACTTACCTTTCTTCAGCTGAGGAAAAGTTTAGAGTTAATAGAAAGGAAAATATCAGAAGATTAAAGGTACTCATTGTCCCTTCATAGTCGCCAAAAATGTAAGTATTAAAATTAATGGTTTAGCTACATATATGAAAAGTATAAATCTTTTATTTACAAAAGAGGTGGAAATAGTGAAATCAGAGGAATACAAAGGATAAAGAAGGACCTATCTAACTAAATATTGTTACTGTGCTTGTCTCAGCAAGGACTTGTTTACCTTCAACCAGAATTAAACTTTCTCCAGAAGACAGGAAGGGAAAGCCAGCTATCCACTCACCCAAGTTCCCTCCAAGAGGCAGGTCAAGACATTGACTTGAGCTCAAAGTAACTCCTGAGGACAACTTTCTTCTTTGAGTCAACCTTCTTCTTGAAGCCGACTTCTTTCTTGGAGTCAACTCTCTTCTTGGAGTCTACTCCCTAGTCTCAGAAATTCAGGGCCTTTTATAGTGGCTTCTTGTCTCCTCCCCTCTTCACAGGGGCCAATCACAGTTTCCAAATAGCACTGCCCAGGGAGCAGTGTTTGTGGGAACTAGTTCAAACCTTCTAGAGGGGTGAATACTCATTGAAAGGGTTCACAATTTCTGAGGGTGTGAACTCAAAAGAATTCACCAGCTTATGACTGTTTGAGTTAGAAAAACGTGTGGAGCTCTCTAAATATCCTGCTGGCTTCTCACTAAGTAGAGTATAAATTCACTAAGTGGTTTGCTAGCTCCTCTACCTAGTTCAAGCTTGTACTTTAGTCAGTGTTAACCAAAGTGTTAGCTCCAACTAGGCAAAGAGAATAAAAGATTCCCTTTCACAACTGTGAACTCAAAGAGAACCAAGAATTCCCTTTTATAAAATAATAGAAGAATAAAATGAGAATGATGATGAATTACTGGTGAAGATACTGAGTATGTTTGTAATCAGCAGGAAATAATCAGGATATATGAAGAGACTGAAGATATTTGGATAAACAATGTATATCAATTAATACTGTTAGTATAAGAAGGGAGAGAATGAAATACAAGGAATAAGCACACAAGTTGACCAAGAAAAAAATCTGCCTCTTCCCTAGAAACTAAGGAAAATTTGAAAATATGAAAAATATGTTGAAGTTTTCATTAGTAGAAATAAGAACACTCAGTATTTATACTCTCTATTTTCTTTGTAAGGTTTAAGGTTTATAGGTAGGGGTATGTAGGAGTAATGTTAGGGAGGAAGGACAGTCTAGGAATTTGAAGGATTGACAAGAAGGTTTGCAATAGTCTGTTTGGAGAGTGTGATAGAAAGCCCATTGAAAAATAAAGGATTGTAATGCAAGAACTAGACTAAATGAGTTTAGATAATTTGAACTTATAATTGACTCAAATAATAGTGTTGTGTGGTCCTTGGATGGACAAAGAATAGATTTAGAAAAAATAAGAAAGAGGCAACTATGAAAATCAGGACATGAACACTGAGAGAAATTTCAATTATTATAATCTAGGTAAAGATTATTCATATTGCATCTTGATTGCAGATGTAGGTCATGGGAATTGAGATGGTTGGTTAAAGAATGTTGTGATTCGTAAATGACCAAATTTATATAATATGGATTATTGCATTTATTGTTATTAGTTTTATTGTAATCGTTATTGAATTTGAAGTTAATTTCTTGGAGCTAATCCTCCAGGACTTTGATTTATTACTTGTTTCCTTCCTTTATCTCCCTTTCCTTATCTGTACCCATTCCTACTACCTTATTTCATACTTAAGGCAACTGTTAATAAAAGGAACTCAATGAAGTCTCAGACAGAAACCCTAGCATAGGATCTCCATCTCAAAAATCTTCCCTACTCTTGGAAAGAAAGTCATCTTAGGTAATATCCTCCAGCTCAATCTAAACGTACCTAAGGGCACATTTTTATGAAGGCACTATGTCCTAGAACTTGAAAAATAATCAGAATACTTTTCCTTTTTACTTCTAGGAAGTCTCCAATTGCCCTTCCCTAGGTTATGTAGGTTGGGTATAATAAAGTACAAGCTAAACTTCTTAGCACTGGCTCTAATAAGAATTAGTAGTGTGAGTTTAAATAAGTTAGTGAGCTCCTTGAGCCTTAGTTTCTTCATGTGCTGGTAAATTATAAATTATGAAGTACTCATAAAGCAATTTCATTACAAATATGAATTATTTTGCCAAGACCAAACAACAAATAAGCAGCAGAAATGATACCCAACTAGTTTAGCTATTTATCTGCTCAAGTCCAGTGATATCTAAGTTTTGTTTTTTTATTATGCCTCCCATTAGTAAATTATTTTTCTCAACATAAAGCTGGATACTATAGTGCAGAGAATACTGGTTTTGGAACCAAAATGACCTGAATTCAAAATTCCATGTCAGATACTTACTAATTATTTGACCCTGAGCAAGTCACTTAAACCGTTATAGCCTTAATTTCTTTAATGAATAAAATGGGGCTCAGAATAACATCTACAGGGTTGTCATAAGAAACAAATGAGGCTTTTTACAAACTCAAAATCTTACATAAATTATAGTTTTTATTATTAGTGTATATTTACTTATAAATTATATCTGTATACTATACTAATAATTATATACTTTATAAAATTTAAGGAAAATAGAAATTACATAGAATGAGATTAAGATGAAATAATTTTTGATCCTAGTTTCAAAAAAAGACCACTAGAGTTTCTCTTGTAGATGAAAAATGTGATTTTTAGGAAAATGACATTCCATTTAGAAAAATAAATTTGGCAGCTACATGGAAAATGAATTGGATTTAGAATAGATTTGAGGCTGGGAAACCAGTTAGGAGGCTATTGTAATGGTACAAGTGAAAAGTATTGAGGGACCAAATTGGACTTGTATTTGTACAAGCGAAAGGGATTATGGGAGAGATGTTGTGGAGGTATAAATGATATTTAGTAAGTGATTACAAATGTTACATAAGGAGAATAATGAGGAGTTGATAATTTCAAAGTTGAAAACTTATTGGAATAGAAAAATGGTAGTGCCTTCACAAGGAGGAAAAAAAAAGTTTAGAAGAGGAGATGGTTTGTTGGCAAAGATAATGTAATCATTTTCCATTCCTGCCCACTCCTCTTGTGCCACTCTTTTACACTGAAAAATATTTTTAAAAGGGCTGTTTTGGAGAACAGACTTGGTAGTAATTTAGCTGGTCTTTAGTTACAAAGTGAAGAGTGGAAAGCTTTGGAGACCTTGGGTAGTGTCTGAGAGCTGTTTTCAGAGGGAGCCAAGTAGGGGACTATTTGAGGGTATTTGGTAGTTACCACAGAGCCAAGTCCTTGATTAACTACAGAGACAAAGATATGATCCATGTTCACAACTTTTCAGGATTTAATCCCATAGACTTCAGGATTTAAGGATGCTGCCAAACCCCAAACCTCTAGGGTTATTCTATTTCATTTTTGAAATGTCTGCTCTAGTTAATGCTACAAAAATTTTCTAATCCTTGTGCTTGAGGTGGTATCCTGATTAGATCACTGGGTGTGGAATCAGGGGAATTGAATTGAAATCTAGCTTCAGACATTTAATAGCTGTGTGACCCTGGGCAAGTTAGTTAACTTCTATTTGTCTCACCTTCCTTAGTTGTAAAATGGGAGCATAATAGTCCCTCACTTTTCAGGGGAGATAATATCAGCAGTGTCAGACATAGGTGCTAACCAAATGTTTATTCCTTCCCTGCCACTTTCCTCTTCGCTATTAGAACTCATACATTCTAACAAAAATTGCCAATTGCCATTAATTGTTCTCTGACCTTGTCTCTTTTTTGTTCCTCTATGTTTTTGTCTCAGTGTGTGTGCACATGTTTGTGTGTGTGCACGCACAATAAGTATTGCCTAATCAAAAGATCAGTGTATTCAGGGATATAGTTTGACAACTGTGTATTAAAAGAGAAAAAAGAAAAAGAAAAAATGGACTTGACTCTCCTGTGTGAAGTAAAAATACACAGGAAAAGAAAGCCTGAGAGTATGCCTCAAATACAGAAATAATAGCAAAAGGAATGAGGATAGGATGCAAATAGAGAAAAGTTTATCCCTATGGGAGGTTCCCCTAGATTTTAAAAGGAATTAAGAAGGCTAAATTACAAAACAATAAAGCTCTGGCTCCTAGTACTATGGGAACCATAAATTGTCCCCAATGCCCATACAGATCATTTCCTAGAGCTTGGCTAATCAGAGTGGTCAGGCTTCCCTTCCTCAGTTCTCCCATTATTCCTACTTCTCTGACAGAGAACATTTCTCCAGTGGGATTCCATCTCTTTCATCACTAGTCACAAGGCAGAGCAGCTCTGTATGGCTCAGCCCTCAGAGTGAGTACAGAATTTGTATCCTTTTGCTGTTCCCAGTTGTGCTGGGCCTTGCTTCAGGTCTTTATTTATGGACGGTCTCAAGGAAGTAGAACATTAATCTGGGAACCCAATTATTCTTACTTCATGTATAGGCTTGAGGTGAAATGCAAACTACTTTCTTTAATCCTTTAAGTTCCAAAATTCAGTGCAATCTTGAATTGCTAGTATTAAACCCAGAATTAATTTTAGGGAAGCTAAATTATTAGTTACACTGAAATACCAGCCTTTTCCATGATAAGGCTTTGTGGAAAAGACATTTAAATTATTGTCTGCTAGAAGAGATATCTTCTAGATCTCCCCCACTAACTTCAGCTAGGCAGCAATTAGAGAAAAGGTCTAGAGAATAAATGAGGTGATAAATGTTTACAATGGTCTATAAACAAACGCCTTTATTGTCTATTAATAATATCCTTTTGCCTCCTACTGGGAAAATACTTAATACCAGAGAATGGGAGAAAATATATTTTGTTGTTGTTTTTGTTTAGTTGTTTTCAGTTTTCTGATTCTTCGAGTCTTTATTTGGGATTTTTCTTGACAAAGATAATGGAGTGGTTTTGCCATTCTCTTCTCCAGCTCATTTTATAGATGATGAAATTGAGGCAAACAGGGCTAAGTGACTTGCCCAGGATAACACACACTAGTGTTTGAAGTCAGATTTGAATTCAGAAAGGTGACTTTTCCTGACTCCAGGCTTTACATTCTATCCACCATGGCACCTAGCTGCCTCAGTCAGATATCTAGACTTAAAGATAATTACCAGGTGTATAGTTAGAAATTCTTGAAACTTTGGGACTCCATCTCCCAGAATTCTTTTTTTCACTATCCAGAATGCTTTCCTTTCCCCTACATTTATGTCTTTATGTTATTGTTTATATAGTTCTGTAATCTCCTCCCTTTTCCTCTTTTCTTCCCCAGTGCAGGCTGAGAAAGGTAGCTTTTTACTCTAGCTTTATGTTAGTTATTATTACTAAATCTTCTTAAATAGAATATTTAGAATATATTATATTAATTTTGAAACCCACACAGGCTACTGCTGAACATGTAGCTCATGTGTGGAGCCTGAAATGAAAATATAGAACATCCAGGAACAATTAAAATATAGAGCAAGTCAGGCTGTCAGAGCACACCAAAAAATATTAGTTAAAAAAATGCTCTATTAGTTATCCTTGGATTGACTCAAAGGAGAGATTAGGAGAATACCATCGAAGCATTCTGGGTTCTTTCTAATCAGGTAGCTGCTTTGATCCAACCAGTTTTTCTAGAGAGCATGGTTTATAACTAGGCAGTAAGAGATTAAATAATCACTTCTCCCCTTCTCCAAATCCCAGACCCAGGGAAAAAACTTAATTTTAATTGACAATCTTCTGGGTAAACTGATATGAAAGGATCATAGAGTTAGAGCTATAGAGGATCATAGCTACTTTTTTACTTCAATTCACTTATATATACAGGTGAGGAATTGAACTAGAGTGGCTAAATCCTTTGTCCAAAGCCACACGGTAGTATGTGGTGTAGCCAGAATTTGAACCTGATTTCTTCTAGTGAAGAGCCTGTGATCTCACCTCTGAAATATTAGAGGCTTCCATATTTTGACACAACAAAGTTATAATCCTCATCCTAGCCTACATCTGAGGTATTGTTCAGCTTAATCCAAAGGGACTTAGTCACTTGCCCTCTTCTCAGATCTGTAATAAGTCATTATAGTTTGTGGAACACTTCTATTCTAGGGACTCTGCCATTGGTGAGAAAAGGCTCCTAGCTGGTTCTTTTAAAAGTCTAGGCATTCTGATGCCTAGCAGATATTAAAATTATGGCTTGATATTCTCGGCTTGATCCTTAGATGAAGAAATAACAAAGATATTCAATATATAATATGAAAAGGGTATAGAGTAGGTAACTTATTGCTATGTAGCCACACAAAATATACATACAAAAAATAAGTACTAAGCACAATCAAATCTCACATTAATTTAAATAAATGAATTCAATATTTTAATCAGATTTGCAATGATTTTAAAGACTGATAAATAGGCTTTTTTAAAATTTGGTATCAATTCTAGGAGAGAAGGTAAAGGTTTAAAAAAACAAAGGTTTTTGTTGTTGTAAAACATATTTATTTGACTATTTTTATTTTTATTTATTTTATTTATATTTATTTTTATTTTAAAATTTGTTATAAAACTATTTAAACATTATTTAAATTTAATTAGTTACACATAGAAAACATTTTAAACAATTGTTTTTCAGATAATTTGGAAATCAGATTTTCTCTCTCTCTGCTTCCCTCCCCTTCTCTAAAATGATAGTCTGTGTAGATTATCCCAGTGCTTTCATGCAATACCTATTTCTGTATTGCTCCTGCCATGACAGAAGACATTTCACAAATAAAATAAAAAATGCATGAAGGAAATAAAGTAGAAGATGGCATGCTTTGATCTTCAGTCATACTCCAACAGTTCCTTCTTTGGCTGTGGATAGCATTTTTCATCACAAGTCCCTTGTGGTTAACTTGGGAACTTGTTTTGTTCCTAAATAAGCTTTAGGATTAGGCAATAACTTTGTCAGTGGCTATTGTCCTCCTTACAAAACCTTTCTTTGACATCAGTCACTGCCACTCTGAGAACACAGAAGTTGATATCTCAGGACTTCCAAGAATATCATACACTTTGACCCAGTAATCATAAATTCTGGGTATGTCCATCATAAAATACTCTTTCCAAAAATCAGGATAATACAAATATAAGAAAAATACACATGGTTATATGCTCATAGGCACCTAGAGGTCAAGTAGAACAAAAGGTAATTTCCCTTAAGACACTGAATTTTAGATATTTACGTTACATTTATATTCTATATTTAGTTATTTAGATGTCCTCATCTTTACTTACATTGTATGAAGAGAGAGGCAGAAAGTCAAGGAACCAGATTTTGTATAACCAATGAGTTAAAGACTTTTTCAGCTAAGAAACCAGTTTGGGAATTGCTCATCCTCTCCCAGAGCAGATGATGAATCATACATTCAAAGGCACTTAGTTCTCCACCTAAGTTTTTGTTTGTTTGTTTTGGTGGAGAAGAAGATGGAAGGGGGAGAGAGGAAAAATCCCTGCTCCCAAATCTGGCATCATTCTCCTTCCTCAAACTTATCTCCTAGTGTTCTCATTACTTCTACTTATCTGCCTCCTAGCCAAAACGTACTACTTACTACTCCTTGTGTGCTATAAATAATGCACATTTTCCTCCTTCCTTGTTTACCCTATTTCCTCCTATTCCCTACTCTATCTACTGATGTCCTAATATGCCTTCTTTATGGGCAGATTCAATAAAACCTTCTCAAGAAGACCTGAGTTCAAATCCTGACCCTTTTCACCTAATACTATTGTGTTATTCAGTAAGTAACAAAATCTCTGAATGAGTTTTTTTTTTCTATAAAATAAGGGAACTATATTAAATGATTTCTAAAGTTTTTTTCTAGCTCAAAAACTATAAGCCTACAATCCTGAAAAGACTGACTGAATTCAGTAATACAGATGTAATCAACATTATATTTCAAGCAAACAGAAACATGTAGAGGATTTCACCATTCATGAGAGAATCAATTTTCTTTTCTGAATTCTGCACAGGATATTTTTAAATCAGAAAGAAAACTGCCTTTAGCATCAGGGGATCTAGGTTCACATTCTTTGTTTTGCACTTTATTAGTATTACCTCAGGTCTATGTGATATTGGGCAAATCACTAATCCTCCATTATGCCATTTTTATCATCTGTACAATGAGTAAATTGGACTAGACAGTCTCCTATAATATTGATTTTATTATCTTTAATGAACATGCCTCCCCTTGTTTTCTGTCTTGCTTGATATAGATAAGACAATTCCTGAACAAATATGATTCTTTAAAAGATTCATGCTTTTTGGTGCTATTAATATGTCAAGGAAATACTTTAAAACTCAATGATACCAGTATAAAGGTGAACATAAAGATACGTGCTAAAAATATACTGATGAAAATTTTGCATCAAAAAAGTGAAATGGGAGGTCGAAGGCTTTTAAATTAAACATAAACTAAATACCTATGTGGTTTCAATTTTTTCCTGAGAAGCAAATCAGGAATCACAGAACATGGTGAACATGAAATAATGTAACCAAAAAATGAAAGAAAAAGATAAGAAAAATAGATTATAGGAAAAAACTGTTTTTGAGAGGAAATTTGAACAGAAAAGAACTGGTTACCCATATGTACATTATTTCCCAATAAGTTTTCTTTCTAAGGTGTGATTTTTAATTATATAAATTTATCATCAAATCCTTATCAAACTAGAAGTAGGAATAAAAATGAGAAGACATGGTGTGTAAATGAAAATATACATATTTTAACTAGATCTATTTTAGTAAGATGTTGAAGAAGAAAAAATGAGAAATAGATATGAGAATAGAATTTGACAATGTTTTGTAAGGATATTTTATATATTAACAATTCACCATCACAGAGCTAAGATGTCTAGAAAATCTTTCAATCAATGAGTATAGATGAAAAATAGAAAAAATCTTCAAAAACTTTTAGACCAACCTTTAATATTATGGTCCCCAATTGGCTCTATGAGGAAGTAAAAATATCATTAAAGAAAAGACAGATGGGAAAAGCAATTGATAAAAGAAATCATTGGCATAGAAGCTGGTCAATGTTAGAAGTCAAATAGGATTGAATTTACTAAGGAATTGAGACTAAAGCTATATGAAAGATGAGAGGATGCTACAAAAATTATGGGGGGGAAAGCCTCATTTTTACTGTCCACCAAGGGACTGAAATATCAGTAACTACAAATCCATTTGCTTATATTCCTATATTTATATTTTTTTAAATAGTCTATCCATTCAATATGGGTCTTTCTCATGAGAGTCATTTGTAAGATATGGGTCAACATTTGATATTCATTTTCCCCGTGCAATAAAGGAGTCTAGAGTAAGCATGAGGAGAATTTCTTTTTTCTTAAAAAACATTGTGTGAAAGATGTCAACAGATAGCTGAATGATTGAAAAAATATTTGAACTATTTATTTAACAAGAATGAGAGGAAATAACTTTTTATGAAACTTCAGGACATTTTAAGGAAGAACAACAGTATGGTCTATGGCCCACATGTAGAATAATTCCAGAATGATAGGATTTGAGAGTAAGAAGTCACTGCTGGGGCCATAGAATGCAACTTATATGTCAATGGAATCTTATTATACCACATATGACAAGAGATTTTCTAGTCTTTATTCAAAGACCTCCAAGAAGGGGAAGTTAGCATCTCTTGTCACTGTATATTTCACTTTTAGATAGATTTTATACTCAGGAAATTTGTAAGGCTCCCACTCCCACCCCAAAACTTAAATGCCTCCCTTTTCAACTTCCACACAGTGCTCCTGATTTGGTCAAACTCCTTTCCTGGGGCCAAAAACAAAAACAAAAAAACAAAACAAATATAATCTCTTATCCATATGAGAGACATCACAACACTTGATGATAGTTTTCATGTGTCCGTTTTTTTTTTCCTCAAGGACAACCACACTCAATTCCTTCATCAGTTTTGATATGTTATGGGTTCAAGGGCCTACAAATAATGGTTGCCATTTGGATGCTCTTCTGATTATCAGTGTTCTTCTTGTACCATCATGCTCAGAGTTTGACATAATACTTTAAATGAAGTCTGATTAAAGAGAGGATAAGGACAAAATTAGTACAAAATGAACAAATATATGATGAGCATTGTACCTATTTTAATTATAATCATCAAAATATTAGAATATAGGCTTAATGAACCACTATCAAAGGTACTGTGATTTTTAATGCTATACTATTTGTGTTTTTGTAAATCTTATTGAAAATATAATAAATTGAAAATGTGATCTATGAGGTTCCTAGATTGAAAAGATTAAAATGTAAAAAATGCTGCATTTGGTATTGACAGAACTTATTTCTAGCTCTGTAAATACTTAATAGTTATATGATGTTGAATAAATCATTTCCCTTCAGTGGGCCACTTTCCTTAGTCATAGGATGACACTGTAGTTTAATCATATGACCTCCAATTTCTTTCTCCCTCTAACATTGTCATTCTATTTTTTATATCTTTGTAAAATACATCTTTTATGTCTATACATAACTGTATTTATAGAAATAGTATACAGATATATAGTATGAGCAACCCAGGAAGAACATAAAATATTAATACATAAATGTATCTCATCCTGAAAAATTTAGCATTTGAAATGGATATACAAACTGTTGTTTGCCCTTAAGAGAAAATAAGGGACATCATTTATGATTTTCATCAAAAATGATGATTAGGTAATGATTGAATAGTTTCTTTATGTATGTGGATAGATGTCTGAAATAATTTTCTGCATAACCCAGGTGATTACTGGCAAAAGTAATTTCTGATATGTGTAATTTTTTGCACATTATTTTGTTCTTTCAACTTAGTTCAATAAAGAAACATTAATTGCCTAAAATGTCTATTGAATTATGCTACATATTGTTAATTCAAGTAGATGAAAAATAAGTTAGCCTCTGCTTTCAGAAAACTACAACCTAATGGGGGGAAAAGTCCAGCACATACACACACACTGTTATGAGGAAGATTACTTAGTTATTAGTTAACAGGAAGGGCTGGAGAATTCCACATGGAATGGGGAAGCAGGAAGTGGCTTGCTCTCTCTCTGAGAAGGACTCCATGGTGGTTGGGACAAGCTGTAACTGACCCTGGGAGACCTCAGAGCTAGTGGAGCTGTACCCTGATTCCCTGGGATCCTGGAGAGTGGTGAAAGTTGAAAGCAGAGGACATCAGTCCTGCAAGACAGCACTGAGTAGGGAAGTGGCCTGCCTTGTGGACAGCTTGCAGACTTCCTCTCCCTACTGGGCTACTTTGGATCATCAGTTCTGGAGGAGTTGAATCTTGGCATCCTGATAACATCTCTAGATTCTGCTGTGAGGATTCCCACTCCAGTCCTGCTATTCTCTGGGCCCTTGTCTGGCTTAGGACTCAGATGAGTGTAGTTAAGTCCCTCCCCTGACCCTGTGGTTTACCCTTAGTCAGAAAGTGTAGAAACCCCTATTCCCATCCTTTACCATAGTTTCTTTAATTAAAATTGTTATAAACCCTTGCCTTTTGCCTGCTAGTCTCCATAGGCCCCTTGCCTAGCAGGTGCAGAGTGGCAGTTAGGCCCTAACTGCCACTTCTGTTAACAGATACTTCCTTAGCAGTTAAACACAGTCTCCTTACCTTGTTTGGTCCTGCCTTCTGTCATTCCTGTCTCCCTCACCTCCACTGAGCCCACAAAATAATATTTAAGGCAACAACCTTGGTACTCCCCATTATAACATACACACACTCCACAGAGCTATACATGGAAGAATGTGATATGAGCAAAGAAGAAATTTTAAAAAAGATTTCTTGATTTTTCTAGAGATGAAAGATACAATTTTCAGTTAGGAAGACTACATGGATAAGATAGTATGGGCCTTTGGTTAAGGAAGAAATATTTATTTCAACAGTTAGAATGTGATTAACTAGTAGGCAATGCATGCTACATATGGAGGATGGTCTGAGAAAATGCAGAGAAGGAGGGGTGGGCAGGGTAAAATCTGGGAATTATTAGCAATCTGATTTGTTGGGATAGTTATTACATGAAAATAAATAGTTTTATATAAGCCTAAGTATGGTAAATTATAGCCAAATATTGGAGATCCTTAAATATTTATTTAAGGTCTTTGTAATTTATTCTACAGTCAATTAAGATGTGCTCAAGTATTTGAGAAAAAGGTCAATCATGGGCATTAGGAAGATTATTTTGCCAAGTATGTGAAAGATGAATTAAAGAATCACTCTGTACCATGATTGACTTTGGCCCCACCCTCTAAGGGCATGGCTTCAACCCCTTCAGGTTTCTCAATAACAATGAAGTATTGAGGAATTTTTCTTCCCTACCATTAACTTGAACCTTTATTGTGTACTCTATTCCATTCTATGGTGCTCTGTGACTAGCATAACATTTTTATTCAACTGTTTAATAACAGATTAACTTTGCCAAAGGGATATTTACTTCAAAGATATATGAGGAACAAATATCTAGATGTTTTCTCCAACACCTCCAACATATAATGCCATAAACACTGCAGAGAATGGGGATGGAGATTAGGTCCATGATTTTACTCAATTCTTAAATGGCATTGGATCTACCAAGTTCATATCTAAATCTGGCATTGTGCATCATTTCTTCTAGGATACTGTTGAAGATTCATGTTCTTTAGATCACTGATACTGAGCCAGCTTCAATATTTTACTTTGATCCTTTTATTCCAATCCCTGTATTTTATACTTTAGTCCCAGATTAGAGGCCCTACTTCCCATAGCTACAACAGAAAATAAGAACAAAAAGGTAAAAGACACATGCAGATTTCTCAGAGTCATATGGCTTCAGGGGAAAAAGGTGGAAAAAGAGACCTTAAATTCCGCTTAAAACCCCAACATGAGAGTGGAGTCACTTGCTTCCTCAGAATTGAATGCCATCAACTCTCTTGCAGTGCTGAGTTGTGATATATTTAAATATATTCATAGTTCTTGTTATGCAGTCGTTAGGAAAAGGCTATTCACTATCATGTATTAGGTCAACACAGAATGAATATGCTCCTTTGTACATGAAGAGGCCTTTCAATGTCAGGGTGGATGTACAGTATGTCCGACTGTGGCTGATCAGACCAGTACAGGCTCAGGGGACTCTACCAGAAATCAGGTACAAAAGCCTCTATGAACATCCAATAATAAAATAGTAAAATGTGAAATGGCAAAAGAGTCTTTTGACTTGTGAATAAATTGGATTTAAGTGAGGCAGAATTGCTTAAGTCTTAGGACTCACTCTTTCTTGCTGTCATCCAAGTCTGTAGCAAGAAAACCATTTGAGATTAATGATGGCTCAGGATTCAGTAGATGACCTTGGTGTCTTCAATGTCTGAGCAAGTTTTAATGCTGCATAGTGTGTGCTCTTGCGACCTTCATGATGGATAAAATCAAATTATTCACATCTACCTATTCTGCCATGGAAGTCTTCACATACTTGGGTTTGCTTTAGTTGTAGAAGTTTCCCTGAAGCAACTCCTTCCGTATGATTGATGCCATCTAAATAAACTGGTTGCATGTACATATATACAAGCCTATCATTACAACAGAATTATAAGAACTCAGCATTGAATATAAATAGATTCCAAAAAAAGAAGAAGGAATGAAATGGAGTCCAGAGATAATTATGACAAAATAGATTTTCTAATTACAAAATGGCTTTTAAAACATTAATTGACCTTTCTGAACATCAGTCTCTTTATCTGCAAAATGAAAGGCCTGGACTATATAATCCTCAAGTTTCCTTCTGGCTCTAAATCCTTTGATTCTATAGGATCATAGTCTAAATAAGAGATGATGAAGTCCTAAGCCAGAATGATGATGATGTAAGTATGGGCAGTCCACTCCCAAACTATAATTTCAACCTTCAGCTGTACCTGAATATCAGTCTCATATTTTTCTATTAGACACTTAAACAAGGACAATGTGAAGAAAACAGTACTCGCTATCTTTTCCCTCAAACTTTCTTTTAATTTCATGTTTTTCATTAATTCTGTTAATTTTGGGGTTTTTATTGTTATTTCTGTTGATAATCCACCATCCTTTTACCCTCTTTTGGACCCTCAGGTCAGAGGTTGAGTATGAAAATACAATTTGAAAAAGTATATGCATAATAATGATAATTGAACTCATAGGAAATGGATGGGGTCACCAAGTGAGGGAGTTAAGAAAGATAAGGAAAATGAACAGTGGAGAACAAGAAGAAACAGCCAGATAGGTAGGAGGAGAACAAAGAGAAAACATGGAAAATATAAGAAAGGATCAGAGAGTAGAGAAGGGGGATTATCAAAATGTCAAATGCTACAGAATGGTCAAGAGGAACCTAGTTTGAGAGAAGCCATTGGATATGGCTGTTGGATCACTCATGAGCTTAGAGAAAGATTTTAGTGGACAGTCCTAGAAGTAATATTACTGGAAGTCAAGGAGAGAGAAAGTAATAAATAAGTAGAGGCAATGAGTATAGATTGCTCTGGGAGCATAGTGGATGTTAGCATTGGACAGTGGCTTATATAACTATGGCAGCCCAACTCTTAATGACATTGATATATTAAATTCTACTGATAAGAATAACCGGTGATCTCAATTCTGGGGGGGAATTGGATTCATCAATTGCATATTCTATATGGAAATTCCCACTGTGTCTCCTATTTTGGAAGATTCTTTCTAAGGAAAAGTCAATTGATTAAGAAGCACCTATTAAGCATTTACCACAGGCAAAGCACTGTGCTGAAGGCTGTGGATGCAAAGAGAGGCAAAGGCACATTTTCTGACCTTAAGAGGCAGCATAGTGTAGATGGAAGGAAATACTTAAAAGTTATCTTTGAAATAGATAATAACTTCTGATAAGTGCTTTGCTTGATAGTCAAAAGTTTGCTATGATGCTCTGATGAAAGCTTCACTGAAAAACTCTGCCAGTCAGTAGATAAGCATTAATTAAGTACCAGCCTCGTGTCAGGCATTGTGCTAAGCAGGAGGGACACAAAGAAATGCAAAAGATTATCCCAACTCTCAAGTAACTGACCATTTTTCTTACTCTCCTTTACAATAACACCTTCTCTAGGGACACATTATGAAATAGTCCTGGAACCCAGCCACCCTAAAATAAATCATCTCCAAAGTTTGCTGAATGTCAATTCTCAGCTAAAAAAAAAATCAAGAGCTGAGAAAAGCTGTGTATGAGCTCTGTCAAGTGCACCAAGTTCAATCAGCACTCCTCCCCAACACTTTAAAACAAATAAACTTCATAGTCAGATAAAAAATAGGACTTGACAATCAGAAATTAGGTTTTCCTAGATGGTGGTTTAGTAGCAGCAAAAGCCTCAACTGCTCTAAGAATCCTTCCAGAAATGGGGCTTTCCCTCTATGAAAGCAAGCACAACTCAGCCTCAAACCAAGTCATGGGCTACCCTCGCATAACTTGGTAGTTCACTCTTGGTATATAAACCTACAGACCAGTTGCTGACCTGGAAGGACTATCATATTCACTCTCAATCTAGAGTCTTTCTCCATCCTTCTTCAGCCAGATATGCAATATCCTTCAGTTAATCCTATTTGGATATAAAAGATATGTATTATGCTTTTCTTTCACTTTTTAATGATTCACTTATACCATATAGCTGTCATTGAAAGCATTTTCTGCTAAATGTTCGGGAATGACTGAAAGAGAGAGATCAGTTCTCTACTCTGTGAAATCATCTTTGAATAAAGGATTTATGACCACTTTTACAGATGCTGTAAAGGCAAAGCTTATAGAGGTCCATGTTGGACTAAGTGAAAGTTAGTCAATCAGTTAGTTAGTCAATCTATGCAGCCAATTGGTTAGTCATTCAGTCATTCTCTTTCATCCCTGACAGTTCTCCGATTTAATGATACCATGATATCCAAATTATCATATGAAAGAAATGATGTGAATCTGTAGTCAGACACTACTGGCCTATCTCTTGGTATAAGATTTATCGGTGACAATATATCATATTTATATAGCATTTCAGGGTTTACAATTCAGAGTTTCATTTTCTTTATAACAACTTTATGAACAAGGTTAAGTATTAGTTATTAAAGGCAGCAAGGTGGTGCAGTAAAATAGACTGCTGGACCTAGAGTCAGGAAGACTCATCTTCTTGAGTTCAAATCTGGTCTCAGACACTTACTGCTTGACCACTGGCAAGTCACTTAACCCTGTTGCTTCAGTTCCTCATCTGCAAAATGAGCTGGAGAAGGAATTGGCAAACCACTCCAATATCTTTGCTACAAAAAACTCCAAAGAGGGTCATGGAGAGTCTGGTACATCTGAAAAATTAATAATAACAAATCAGAATACACATTATGGACCACTGGGAGATCAGGCAAATCTACAATTGACAAATTTAACAATAACAAGTTATGTAACAATATATCTTAGAACTATGACACATAAGTACTGTCTCTTTTTGGCCTATGTATGAATTTTGGTTTATAGTATACTCATCTATATGGTCCTGAGACAGAGACAAAGAAAAAGAGCAATTAACCTAGGTCTATGTTATATGGCTCAGCCTCATATAGCAGGCAGAACCCAGAAAATGAGCAGAATGATTGAAATCCAAAGTCCTTCCTAGCTAGTGGAGTAAGAAAAAAAGAAAAAAGAAAAACAGACTTCCTAGGCTTCTGATCTCTCCATAGCAAGAAGGAAAGGGAAAAAAGGTCAGAGCAGAGTCACTAGTCTCTTACTCCCTCAGAAACCCCAAAAGAAGAAATATTGATAGGAGAGAGGGTCAAGGATACAAACTTCTACTTCTAGTCCAACTAAATAACCTCCATCATATATTCTCTCTCATCTCTACCTCCTTAGAGGTAATATAATACTTGTCTACATTGATTCTGCTGTGAACAGGAGTCAGTTTGAAAGGGATTCTGTCTCTGATTAAGAGAATTACTTTATGCCCCTCCTGAAGGCAATTAGGCTAACTCAAGTGGGTCCTGAAGTAAATCTGTGGTAGGAAGTTGGTCCTTCTGTCTATGACCTAGGTGGGGAAAGGACAGTATTTTCCTGCTCTTCCCCCAATTCAGATAACACAGAAGGTAGCTCTTTCACCAGACAATGATAGATCAAGTTCCTAAAGATACCTTATAATAATGAAAGGAGTTAAAGAAGAAAGTGATTTTTAAACTGCTTATGAATTTGATGAAAAGAGAGAGTTTAATTGTACTATCTAACAATGAGCTGTTCCAAAACTTATATAAAAGGAGATGGATGTCATTTGAAAATAACAAATGTCAAAAGCAAAAACGGAATCATCAATTCTTTTTTCCTGCATTGTTGGTCCCTTGGGTTTTCCTGACACATCTATTTTCTCCCATACTGTTTTGTAGTCTGTGCTGAGTCTGGTTGCTTTCTTTCACCCCACAAAAGACTCCTAGTTTCATCATGTCCTGGACATACGGTGACAAGGGAAATATTCCATTCCATCAGCATTCCATCTGTGCTGAGTTGTGCTTTTCCAACAGTGCTGTTATTGGGGACTTTGGAAAGCAGCTCTCTAGCTTTTTATAGATCACAGATGCCCTTACCAGTCATTTTGCTTTCTGACATATGCCAGTACTGATTGTCAATATTAACATGCTTTTAATACTTGTCAGACTTTTTCCCCCTGAAACTTGTCTACGTGCAAAGAATTGTTTCTTTCTTAAAGCAAACCCCAGTGATGCTGGCATGCATACAGCATTGGGTCATGTTGCCAGATCCCTGCTGACATTAACAGGTTCTAAAGCCAATGCTGGTATTTGCTGGACTTAATTTAAGAATAGGTGATAAAGTCAGCATTCAGTAACTTAACAATAGAGGGGAAAGTGACCATATATCATAGGAAGACAGGCAGTGTTCTAAGCCAAAATACTAGTTAGCATTTCCATTCACCATTTCTTCCCACTCCATCATGAGGATGACAACCTGTATTCCTGTACAATAAATGTATTATTAGAGCAGTCTTTTATAAATGCCTTCAAAAGTCCATGCCAACATTTGATTTGGCTATATCAAATTTCAGAATACAGATAGTACAACATATTTCTAAACTACCTCTTCTACCCCAAACTCTCTGCTGACTTCAAATCTTGTATTTCCAAAAGCCTTTTAGGTATCTTGAAAGGAATGTCCAGTGGACAACTTAAATTCAATATGTCCAAAATGTGACTCATTTTCTTTCCTCCTAAGACCTTCATATCCTTCATTTCTCCTCTTACTGTCTAGGGCAACAACATACTTCCAGTTTCTCAGACTTACAACCTGAGTTATGCTAGACTCCTCACTATTTCTTACTCCCTACATGTAATCTTTTGCCAAGATCTGTCCATTTTACCTTCTCAGCATTTCTCACATACAACTCCCTTCTCTCTTCTGAAGCTGACACCATTCTAATGCAGACTTCCATCACCTCTTACTTAGATTATGCTAACAGTCTCCTGGTAGGTCGGCCTGCTTCAAGTATCTCCCCTTTTCAATCCTTTCTCCATTTAGCTACAATATGGATTTTCCTAATATATAGGTCTGACCATGAGATGTTGGGGAGGATGCATCGTACATGTCATATAAGATAGGCCACTAAACCAGTGTCTCACCTTCAAGGTAAAAGATTACATCTTCACTTTTTCTTACTCCAATTCTACTAGATAGCAAGTGGTCTCACTCTGTAGCCTTTCCTTCTATGTACTTTCAAGGAGCAGCATATTTTCCCCATCTCATCACGATTGCTATCAGTTCATGACAGCTAATACAGTAGCATTCAATAAAGTGAACAGAACTTGGTCACTGAGGTTGCTGTCTGCTTTATCTTGAATATAACTGAAAAAAAATAGCAATCCTGAGATGGACACATGTAGCCTTGGAGGTGTGTAATTAATTTCTGGACCCTAGAACTCCAGTTCCCAGCATCCCATGTTCCTTCTCACATTACATGCTGACATAGGGAGGATATAAGTTTGGCATAGCCCTGCCTCTCCCTCTCTCTTTCAGTGATAGCGTGCTGGGGAGGCAAGGGGAGGGGAGAGGCAGGAGAAATTTGCTCACGTGGTTTTAATTTTGTTAAATAATTACCTTTTATTTTACTTCTATTTCCTTTTTTCTTCCTTCTATGTCAAGTGATTATTAATAAACTCTATAAAAATATAATTCTTGGAGTGTTGGGCATTAATTTAAATCCTACAGAGGGAATCTTATGAGTTATGGGTCTCTCAAGCAGGACTGACTAGAAATAGGAGTTTCTGCATTAGAGAATGACTACCAACTACAAGATGAGCCTATCCCAAGGAGAATTTATTAGTACAATGCAGGGGAGAGTTGAAATGTAGGATGTCTAGTCAATAGTCAACCTAACTAAATATATAATGTATTACTACCACTTCTTAAAGTTTTTCTATCAATTTATACTCTCCAGTTTTCTGTTTTTAAACATCTGTGTAAGGAAAATAAATGTCCTACATCTGATTTACTTGAAAAATCTAAAGCCTTTCTATTTCCTTCTTTAGGGGAAACCCTAAACATGAGACAAAATTAAGCTTTAAGGAACTTTACTTAGCACTCTGGAGAGGAATTCTAAAGAGCCAAAGAGACAATGACAGAAGAGTATGATCTTTCTCTAGGGGTCAGGCGCCCTCAGCACTGAACCCAATCTAATGCTATGATTGAGTTTACAGCTGGTTGGCACCACCTTTCGGTATGGGAAAGGGTTTAATGCCCTTGTGTTCTGGATCCAGGATTAACTGATTGACATACATAAGAAAAATGTCATATTTCTGGGTCACAATATTGATTTCTTTTGCCATGTCTCTTTACTTTGAAAGGGTTTCTTTTCTTACAAAATGAAGATTATGAGAATTTAGGATAGTAACATCTATTGACATATTTTAAAGGTATCCTTTTATGGAACCAATGTTATAGTCATGTGGTGACCAGCAAATGGTTCAAGCTTTAATAATGATTTGGTGAGACTATAGTTTGTTGGTTGAATCTCCAGGATAATTTCCAATTTGCATTTTCAGAATAGGGATTTGTTGTCTGTCATTATGGGAAAAGTAATTGATATATAATATTACCCATCAGGTTATGTCTGGCTAAGAATTCACTAGATGATTAATTTTTCAGTCTTAAATGATATGTTGCACTGTCTCCACCATTTCTTTCCATAATAGTCATTGATTAGTAAGTTTGAGTTCCATAAGGATAAATATTCTCTAGTTTCTATTGGAAATGATTTGGACCTGAGTTGCCATTAAAAACTCCCTTTTCCACAGACATCCAGCAATTATTTGGTAACATATTATTGGTTGAGTTTGTTTGAATGTAGTTGAAAGAAGGCATTTTGATGGATAATTTTATAGACTCCATCCTTTACTTCCCGTTAAATTTATTATCTAATTTTGTTTGCCTCTTATCAGACTTCACTACTATAGCAAAGATTTGGAGCAACTTTCCCTAGACCCATGCAAATTGGTGGAGTGGATACTCAGAGCTAGGCTTAACTCTGGATGGTAAGGGTGTTTTCTTTTCCAGTACTATACTGTACAGACAAAATTAGCTTTTAGGAATGCTATATATTAATATAGAATAGCATACATATACATATATAGGTGATATATATTTATATTGTATAGGAAATATAAATGGTTTTATAGATATAGAATTGATATAACATTTTTATTTCCCCCTTTGGTATAATTTCTATTTTATATGACCTTTGTTAGAATTCTACTACTTCGCTGTTATCCTAATTCCTCCATTTCTGTTTTTATCATGGATACTATGTTGTTCTTTTTGGATGGTAGTAGTAGTAGTAGCAGGAGGAAGAGGAAGAGGAGGAGAAGGAGGAAGAGGAGTGTAGTAGTAGTGGCAGTAAAAGTAGCAGTAGTACTAGTAGTAGTAAAAGCACCAGCAGTAGCAGCAACAGCAACCCAGGGAAACTGTAAAGATCCTTATGCCATTTCCTACTCTTGCCTATAAATTAGATGCCCATAGATTCATTATATCTCCCCTTTAGGATTCTAATGTTACTCCTGAGGGAATGGGCTATTCTCTAATCCCATCAATTTGGACTCCATTACCAACCTTAACTGCTGTCCTTCCCCATGAAGATTATTAACTGAGAAATATTTAGTTAGCCACCCTTTTTAGGAACTTCTAGGAAGGAGTCTTTACTAAGATGGTATAATTAGAATTGTTGATGCAAAACCTCCAAATGTCCTGAAACACCCACCTATACACATACCCACACACTCACACCTATAAACATAATAGAGAATACAAAAGAAAATGGGCTCAATTTAAGAAAGTATATTATTGAAAAGTGACAAAGGAATAACTTACAGCCCCTTGTTCCTGTTATTTGTTGGTAGAAGATACTAGAAGTGTGTTATTGGAATTTGGGGTTCTTAGATCTTGAAAATCCACAAAACAATAAATCAGGCTCTGATTTCTAACATTTACTGATTTCTGAGGTACAAATGATAATGAAAATTTTTAAATATATTCTCTTCATCCAGTTTCAGCAGACTCTAGTAAGACCCTGATTTGAAGAGAAAGCGATTTTGAACTTGAAAGGGCAAATGAAATCAGCCTAGGCCTTAGGTGGAGTTATAAAGAATAGATTTGGCCAGAAAGCAAATGAGTTTTCAATTTTGAATCTTTTTTTCACTTTTTTTTAAGGAAAAAAGAAAGAAAAACAGAAAGAAAGCCCTCTAAAGTCCTTTTCTGATGTCAGTGTAAAAGAGTAATTTTTGAAGAATGATTAAATGTATAGTCATAACCTAGTGAAGTTAAATTCCTAGAAGGAGGCAAGCTTTTATTTTAGGAAGCCAAGAGTTTTAGAATTGGGATTCTGTCGGAAGACTAAGGAAGACAGCTAGCAAATATTAAGCAAATTAAAAACAAACAAAGCAATCCTATATTTTATTTAGTTAAATTGCATTTACCTTCTAGCTCTGCCCCATCAGTAAAGCAACAACCAATGGGACTAGCTTCCCATTCTTTCCAAATTTAAAGCTGCCTTTAATGTTCATCCTACCTACATACTGCTAGTAGAAAAATAGTAGATAATGAAGGAACACAGTATAGTTTGGTACCCTTTAATATCTTCTGTCTTCTGTCCCAAGAATGACTATGGGCTGTGAAATCTACAAGAAAAGCAGAAGTGTGGAAAAGGGAGGCACCAGGGATGTTACAATAAATCTAAATGATTGTGGGTACACACACTGGGTTGTAGGAGAGACTGGACCAGGTAGGAAGACCAGAGGCCACAGCTAAGCTGCTGATAACTGACAAGAATGTCACCAACTGTCACTGGCTCACCACTAGGCCAGAGTCTTAGAAACCAGCAGGCAAGGTAAAAGATTTTAACAGGTTTAATTATGTTCAACTAAAAGGTGGGATAGGGGATTCTACTCTAAAACTTAAATGGCAAAACCACAGGGCAAGGGGAGGACTTCTCTGCTCTAATCTTAGTGGTTTAAGCAGGCAGAGCCCAAAGGAGCAGTAATGGAGTCTCTGAGGGGCTGCTTCAAACCTGGTTCCAGCCAGGTTTGACCAGCACAGCTAAAGGGTCTGTAGGTGGCTTTGAGGGTTTCTCACGGTAATCCACAGATGATCTCAGGATGTCCAAAGCCAAGGTGGTTCAAGGTATCCAAGTAGAGAGGGTGTGCTTGAGATGCTGTCCACCAGATCCCAAACTCCTCCTCCACCTGGTGCTGCTCTGTAGATCTTGTCCTCTTTGCTAGATGCCACCACCACTCAGGATCCCAGGGAAATCAGGATGCAGGGTGTCCTTTACTCTGAGATCTCCCAGGGCTAACAGCAGTTTGTGCCAACCCCTAATGGAGTCTCTCTCAGGGCACAAGCAACTATTTCCTGCTCCTTCATTCCATCGTGGAATGCTCCAGCTCCAGCCCTTCCTGTCCCACCTTAATAATTAATTATCGGGGCAGCTGGGTAGCTCAGTGGATTGAGAGCCAGGCCTAGAGACAGGAGGTCCTAGGTTCAAATCCGGCCTCAGACACTTCCCAGCTGTGTGACCCTGGGCAAGTCACTTGACCCCCATTGCCTACCCTTACCAATCTTCCACCTATAAGTCAATACACACAGAAGTTAAGGGTTTAAAATTAAAAAAAATAATTAATTATCAAAGAATCTTCCTCACAACAGTTGGCAAAATTGAAAATATTCCATCAAGAGTTAATTGACTATAGAACTAGAAAAAATAATAACAAAATTCATCTGGAAGGACAAAAGATCAAGAGTATCAAGAGAACTAATGAAAAAAGAAAAGTGAAGTATGGTGGCCTAGCAGTACCAGATCTTAAACTGCATTATAACGCAGTAATCATTAAAACAATCTGGTACTGGCTAAGAAATAGAAGGGTGGGTCAATGGAATAGAGAGAGGTAAATGATAAATCTAAATATCACAGTTTCTGGGATAAGAACTCTCTATTTGACAAAATCTGCTGGGAAAATAGGTAAAAATTAGGTTAAGATCAACACCTCACATCCCATACCTATATACCTATACCTGTATACCAAGTTAAGGTTAAAATGCATATATGATTTAAACATAAACAATGATGTAAATAAATTGTGGGAACATATAGTTTACCTGGTCAGATCTATGGAGAAGGGAAGAATTTATGACCAAACAAGAGATAGAGAACATTACAAAATGCAAAATGAATAATTTTGATTATAATTAATTTAAAAGATTTTGTATAAACAAAACCAATACAACCAAGATTAAAAGGAAAACAATATACTGGGTAAAATATTTGTTACCAACTCTTCCAATAAAGGTCTCATTTCTCAAATATATGAAGAACTAAGCCAAATCTATAAGAATCCAAATCATTACCCAATTAAAAAATGGTCAAAGGATATAAATAAGGCAGATAAAGAATTTTCAAATAAAGAAATCAAAGCTATCAATAATCATATGAAAAAAATGTTCTAAATTACTCTAGATTAGAGAAGTTCATATTAAAACAACTCTGAGGTGCAACTTCATACCTATCAGATTGGCCAATATGACAGTAAAGGAAAATGATAAATGTTGGAGGGAATGTGATAAAATTGGGACACTAATGCATTGCTAGTGGAGTTGTGAATTGCTCTACCTGGGAAGACAATTTAGAATTATGCCCAAAGGGCTATAAAGAATTTTTGATCCAATAATATCACTACTAGATCTGTTTCACAAAAAGATTTTTAAAAATGGAAAAGGACCTTTTTGCACAAAAATATTTATAGCTGCTCCTTTTATGGTGGCAAAGAATTGGAAACTAATGAGATGTCCCTCAATTGGGGAACCGCTGAACAAATGGTGATATACTGTGGTGATGGAATACTATTGTGCTATAAGGAATGATGAACAGGATGATTTCAGAAATAGCTGGAAAGATCTATGTGAACTGATGTAGAATGAATTAAGCAGAACCAGGAGAACATTATACCCAGTAACTGCAATATTGTGGAATAATCAAATATGGTGCATTTCACTGCTAACAGCTACATAATGATCTAGGACAATTCTGGGGGACTTATGAAAAAAAATGCTACCTACCTCTAGAGAAAGAACTGTAGATGAACTACAGATGAAAACACATGATTTGTAACTTGTTTATTTGGGTTTATGATTTGAGGTTTTGGTGTTATGAGATAATTTACTTATAATAATGAATAATATGGAAATATGTTTTGTGTGATAATACATGTATAACCCAGATTGAATTGCTTATCAGCTTCAGGAGGAAGGAGGGAAGAATGGAGGGAATAAATATGGATCATATAACTTCAGAAAATATATGTTAATAAAATAAAACAAATAAAAAATCTTTTGAAAAGAGAGAACTAAAGAAGTTAGAGTGAGTATATTCTAAATTCAGATTTATGTTGCTGGTGTTAAAAACTTGATCAGAGCTTTGACTGGATATGCCCAATGTACAATTTCATGCCTTACCATAGCACCTTGCTCATTTTTCATACATTGTTTATACTTTAATCTTGCCTGGAAATAGAAGATTCTTTAGTTTAACAGTGACTATTGTCTAGAAGATAAAACATATAATGGAAAAACAGAAAATATTTATATGGCTCAGAAAAAGTAGAATTTTTTATGTAAGCAATATATCCTTTTTAAAGCACACTTAGGAGGATTCTTTTATTTCGATAAACATAATAAATATTGCTAAGCACAGTTGTTCAGGAATCTCCCTCAGCCCCAGATCTCTTTGTCTTTTTCTGCTTCCTTTTTGCTTTGTTGGTCTTTTTTCATATGGAATGAAGATATTGATATTTTAGTTCAGATAGAAAGAGATTTCTTGACTGCTAGGGAGAATATAATTTGTCATTCTTCCTAGTAAGAGATGAAGAATCTTTTATCTGTTATTCATGGAATTTTCGTATACTGATAAAAATTAGTGAAAATATCTATCATCAGATAACATTATGAACAATAAAGAATGTATTTAAAATGAGAAAGCCCAATTGGTTTCAAGGGACAATGTACCCATTCTCTCCACAGTGTACTATCTATACTAAGAGGGTATCTCTGTCTTGGACTCACATACACAGTGACCAAGCCAGGTTTAGGCCCCCCAGGGTAACATGGCTTATAATGGAAAGAAAAATACACCTCTTTTATTCTTTAGGTAAATACACACTTATCCCTGGCAAGGAAGGGGAGAAAAGAAGTAGTTCTTAAAATTTAGGGTAAGTCCATGTCTAGATTCTCCCAAAAGGAAAATGTATAAAGATATTCAAAGTATAATATGAATCAGGTATGGGACAGCTATTTACTTCAAGGAAACAAAATGAATACCAAACAAAATTTTCCATGTACACATATAATATATACCTACTCTCATATTTTGCTGATAGTTTGAACTGGCTTAAAAATTATCCAGAAAATATATTATTTGACAGAGCTGCCAAAAAGAAATCTTTACATTTTACATTAGCCCTGCACTTTCCATACAATTCCCTCAAGGTAGTTTTCTGGATAAACTGATTTTCAGTGAAGACTGAAATACTTTTGTGTTTGTGTTTCATTCAGAAATGAACCTGACTTTCACATATATATCCTAGGAAAAAATTAAAAGAATACATTGAATAATTATCAAGAAATTCAAGGAACCAAGCAAAACATAGAGGAGATTGTGAGATTTAAAATAAATATCTTTGACTACATAAAATTAAAAAAGTTTTTGCACAAACAAAACCAATGTAACCAAGATTAGAAGGGAAACAACAAAATGTTTACAGTAAATGTCTCTGAAACAGATCCCATTTCTCAAATATACATAGAAAACTGAGTCAAATTTATAAGAATACAAAGCATTCCTCAATTGACAAATGGGGAAAGTATATGAACAGGTAGTTATCAGAAGAAATTAAAATTATCTTTACTCATATGAAAAATGTTCCAAATAATTATTGAGAGAAATGCTAATGAAAACAACTCTTAGATACCACTTCACACCTATCAACCTGGCTAATTTGGCCAAATAAAGGAAAATGATAAGTTTTGGAAGGGCTGTGGGAAAACTGAGACACTAATATACTGTTAATGGAGCTGTGAACGGATACAGCCATTCTGGAGAGCAATTTGAAATCATAATCTAAGGACCAAAAAACTATACATAGATTTAAATGTAGCAATATTACTATCACAAAGAGATCCAAAATAGAGGAGGGAAAAAGGACCTACTTACACAAAAATATTTATAGCAGCTCTTTTTATGGTGGCACAGAATTAGGAAGTGAAGGAATGCCCACTAATTGAGGAATGGCTGAACAAATATATGAATGTAATATAAAAATATTGTGCCATAAAATTAAAAAAATGACAGAGAGGATTGTCACAAAAATTCTTGGAAAGACTTAAATGAATTGATGCAAAGTGAAGTGAAGAGAACCAGAAGATCATTGTACATAGTAATAGCAATAATGAATAATGATCAACTGTGAATGACTTTATTATTATCATCAATGCAACAATCCAAGAAAACTACAAAGGACTTAAGGCAAAAAAGCTATAGCTTTCAATAAGCACATGAAAAGGTGTTCTAAATCTCTCATGATTAGAGAAATGCAAATCAAAACAATGCTGAGGTACCACCTCATACCTAGCAGATTGGCCAATATGACAATAAAGGAAAATAATAAATGTTGGAGGGGATGTGGCAAAATTGTGGATATTAATGCATTGCTGGTGGAGTTGTGAACTAATCCAGCCATTCTGACTGCCCTTTGATTCAGCAATACCACTGTTGCATTTGTACTCCAAAGAGATACTAGGGGGGAAATATATGTAAAAAATATTCATAGCCATGCTCTTTGTGGTGGCGAAAAATTGGAAAATGAGGGAATGTCTTTTGATTGGGGAATGGATGAACAAATTGTGGTATATGATGGTGATGGAATACTACTGTGCTATAAGGACTGATGATCTGGAGGATTTCCATATGAACTGGGAAAACCTCAATGAAAAGATGCAGAGTGAAATGAGCAGAACCAGAAGAACATTGTACACAGAAAGTAAAACATGGAAAAAACCAGTATAATGGACTTTGCTACTAGTAGCAATGCAACAAACCAGGACACTCCTAAAGGACTTATGTAAAAGAATGCCATCCACACTGAGAGAAAGAACGATGGGAGTAGAAATGAAAAAGCAAAACATATGACATCACCTATCACATGTATATATGGGTATGTGATTTGGAATTTAGGCCTTAAAAAATCATTCTATGGCAAAAAAAGAATAATATGGAAATAGGAATTAATTGACAACATTTGTACAACCCAGTGGAATTGCTTGTCAGTTCTGGGAAGGGGGAAGAAAGAGGGGAGGGAAAGAAAATAAAACATGGAAACATGGAAAAATATTTTAAAATTAAAATAAAATAAAATAAAAGCTAAAGTTTTCTATCACCATAGAAGAAACTGATGGAGTGTAAATGCAGATGGAAGCACATCATTCTTTACTATATTTCCTTTGGTAATTTGTCTTCAGTTAAAGTGCTCTGTGTCTTTCATAACATGATGTAGATGGAAATGAGTATTACACAATAACACATTTACAACCTCTATCAGTGATGGTGAACCTATGGCACAGGTGTCAAAGATGGCATGCAGAGACCTCTCTGTGGGCATGTGCATCCCCTCACCCACCCAGAGCTCATTGCTAGAAAGGCAGAGGGACTTTAGTTGAGCTTCTTCCTTCCTCCTCTCTACCTTTGACTGTGCCTAATGGCATTTTTTACATCACCCACTCCTCTGCCAAGCAGACCAATGGGAACACACTGTGGTTAATATAGGTGGCTCACAGGCAGCAGAACTGGAGAGGAGGAGAGGGTTCAGGTCATTTCCCTTCTCCTTCTCAGCTGTGCTGAGAAAATTCATCACTTCACCCACCCCTCCACCTAGCAGCCCATTCAGAGAGCTTTCTCTCTCCCCTGTGGTAAGGAGGGAAGGGTGTGACTGGCACTTGGTGGAGCGTGGGACATGGTACACAGTCTCTGGGGGGGGGGGTAAAGCACAGCACATGGTCTCTAAAAAGTTCACCATCACTGACCTATATCCTATTACCTGCCATCCTAGGAAGCAATGGTGAGTGGGAAGAGAAGACAGAAGGACATCTAGATGTCCAATTGGATTGAATACTGGGCCTAGAGTTAGGAAGACTCATCTTTCTGAGTTCAAATCTGTCCTCAGACATTTGCTAGTGGTATGACCCTGGGAAAGCCATTTAAACCATTTTACCTTAGTTTTCTCATCTTCAAAATTAACTAGAGAAGGTAACATCAAAACCAATCCAGTATCTTTGCCAAGTAAACACCAAATGGTGTCACGAAGGGTATGAAATGAAATGAACAATAGCAAGAGAGGAATCCATTCAGGACCCTAATGTCTTCAAGGATCAAAGAGGGGGTTAGGACAAACCTGGGGACTAGATATAGCCTTACTTTTTCTTGATGGTTGTCAGAGAGGAAAGAAATTAGAATTAAGTAAAGGAATATTAAGGGAGAAATGAAGAATGAAGGAAAGGAGAAACTATTTTTTGTGAGTAGATTTGCATGCAACTAAAAAACCTAGAAAAGCAACAAATACAATTAAATTAAATCCATAGAAGTTCTAAAATAAGGGGAAAATGAAAACAAAGTCCCTCATTTTATTTCATTTTATTAAAAGTCTTACCTTCCAGTTCCGGGTTAAGATGGCGGCAGAGTAAAAAGCAGCTCTTAACCTCTCCTGACCAAAACATACAAGACTCCTCAAGGGGACATAAAAACAAGTCCAGACGAACAGAGGAACCCCACAACAGGGTGCAGCGTGGAAGGTAAGTGGAATCGGGACATTTCCATGCTATAAAGGGGTGAAACAGCTCTCACTAAATCGCGGGCTGAGCAACCACCTCCCCCACCTCTCCCATCCCCTCCACACACACCACCTATAACACTGAAGACAGCTAAAAAGAAATAGAGCAAGTTTGGGGCACCCCTCAAGTCATTGGCAGCTCCAGGGCCAGTTCCTGAGAGCAGCAAGATTTAGGTCCCCAAAAAGCTAAAGAAAGAGCACGAACTCTGAATGCGGGCTCAGAGCACAGGCCCAGGTGGAGGCGTGGGTGGAGGCAGACATAGCTGTGAACTAAGGCTCTGAAACCCTGAGTGGGGAACCAGTGCAGACGGGTATACGACTATGGAAGCAGCACCCTGAGACTTGTAAAGAAACCTCCTGCAGAGGATCAAGCAAGGGGGTTCACCAGGGGGCTTGACCTTGGAAAAAAACAGATCTCAGACCTCAGGAGCCAAAAGACCACAGACTGTCTCTCAGTGCGAGGATAAAGCTGAGAAGCTGCTAGGCTAATGATGGCTACCCAGACTCAGGAAGTTCAGAAGAGAAAGATTAACAACAAGAAAAAGAAGTCTTTAACACTCGACAACTTTTACACAGAGAAAATCCAGACAACCGAGCAAACAGAGGAGGAGAACAAACAAGGATCCGGACCCTCCTCAAATAAGGAAAACAGGTCATAAGCTATGGAAGAGTTCAAAACTGAGATTCTGAGGAAGATGGAAGACATCTGGCAAGAAAATAACAGTTTAAAAGGTAGAATCTTGCAATTGGAAAGTGAGGCTCAGAAATCAAATGAACTGATAAGCAAATTGAACACCAGAAATGACCAGATTGAAAAGGAAAACCAGTCCCTAAAGGCTAGAATTGAGCAATTAGAAGCAAATGATCTCTCAAGACAACAAGAACAAATAAAACAAAGTCAAAAGACTGAAAAAATAGAAGGAAACATGAAATATCTCAATGAGAAAGTGACAGACCAAGAAAACTGGTCTAGAAGAGACAATTTGAGAATTATTGGTCTTCCAGAAAAACCAGAAATTAATAGAAACCTGGACTCCATACTAAAAGAAATTATTCAGCAAAATTGCCCTGAAGTCCTACAACAAGAGGGCAATATAGACATTGAAAGGATCCATAGAACACCCACTACATTCAATCCAGATAAGAAAACGCCCAGGAATATAATTGCCAAGTTCAAGAGCTTCCAAGTAAAAGAAAAAATCTTACAAGAAGCCAGAAAGAGACAATTCAAATATCAAGGAGCACCAATCAGGATCACACAGGATCTGGCAGCCTCCACCCAGCCAAGGCAGTACTCAGGGGGAAATTTATATCCTTGAGTGCATATATTAACAAATTAAGGAGAGCAGAGATTAATGAATTGGGCATGCAACTCAAAAAATTAGAAAGTGAGCAAATTAAAAATCCCCAGATCAAAATTAAATTAGAAATACTAAAAATCAAGGGAGAAATTAATAAAATCGAAAGTAAAAGTATTATTGAATTAATAAATAAGACTAGAAGCTGGTATTTTGAAAAAACAGATAAAATAGACAAAGTACTGGTCAATCTAATAAAAAAGGAAAGAAGAAAACTAAATTGACAGTATCAAAGATGAAAAGGGAGACCTCACCTCTAATGAAGGGGAAATTAAGGCAATCATTAAAAACTATTTTGCCCAATTATATGGCAACAAATATAACAATTTAGGAGATATGGATGAATATTTACAAAAATATAAATTGCCTAGATTAATAGCAGAAGAAATAGAATACCTAAATAATCCCATATCAGAAAGAAATTGAACAAGCCATCAAAGAACTCCCTAAGAAAAAATTGCCAGGGCCTGATGGATTCACAAGTGAATTCTATCAGACTTTCAAAGAGCAACTAATCCCAATACTATACAAATTATTTGATATGATAAGCAAAGAAGGAGTCCTACCAAATTCCTTTTATGACACAAATATGGTACTGATTCCAAAGCCAGGTAGATCAAAAACAGAGAAAGAAAACTACAGACCAATCTCCCTAATGAACATAGATGCAAAAATCTTAAATAGAATACTAGCAAAGAGACCCCAGCAAGTAATTAAGAAGATCATCCACCATGATCAGGTGGGATTTATACCAGGAATGCAAGGATGGTTCAACATTAGGAAAACCATCAACATTATTGACCATATCAACAATCTAACAAACAAAAATCACATGATTATCTCAATAGATGCTGAAAAAGCCTTTGACAAAATACAACATCCATTCCTATTGAAAACACTGGAAGTATAGGAATAGAAGGACCTTTCCTAAAAACAAGAAACAGTTTATACCTAAAACCATCAACAAGCATCATATGCAATGGGGATAAATTAGAAGCCTTTCCAATAAGATCAGGAGTGAAACAAGGATGCCCATTATCTCCTCTATTATTTAGCACTGTACTAGAAACACTAGCAGTAGCAATTAGAGAAGAAAAAGAAATTGAGGGTATTAAAATAGGCAATGAGGAGACTAAGCTATCACTCTTTGCAGATGATATGATGATCTACTTAAAAAAATCCTAGAGAATCAACTAAGAAGCTAGTAGAAATAATCAACATTAGCAAAGTTGCAGGGTACAAAATAAATGCACATAAATCATCAGCATTTCTATATATTTCCAACACATCACAGCAGCAAGAGGTAGAAAGAGAAACACCATTTAAAATCACCCTAGACAATATAAAATACTTAGGAATCTATCTACCAAAACAAACACAGGAATTACACAAACACAACTACAAAACACTTTCCAAACAATTAAAACTAGATCTAAACAATTGGAAAAACATTGAGTGCTCATGGGTAGGATGAGCTAACATAATAAAAATGACCATTCTACCCAAATTAATTTACCTATTTAGTGCCATACCTATCAAACTACCAAAAAACTTTTTCACTGAATTAGGAAAAACTATAACAAAGTTCATTTGAAATAACAAAATATCAAGAATATCAAGGGAAATAATGAAAAAAATTGTGAAGTAAGGGGGCCTAGCAGTACCAGATATTAAATTATACTATAAAGCAGCAGTCATCAAAACAATATGGTACTGGCTAAGAGACAGAGGGGAGGATCAGTGGAATAGACTTGGGGTTAATGACATCAGCAAGACAGTGTATGATAAACCCAAAGAGCCCAACTTTTGGGACATGAATCCACTATTTGACAAAAACTGCTAGGAAATTTGTAAAACAATATGGGAGAGATTGGGTTTAGATCAACATCTCACACCCTACACCAAGATAAATTCAGAATGCATGAATGACTTGAATATAAAGAGGGAAACTATAAATAAGTTAAGTGAACATAGAATAGTATACTTGTCAGATCTATGGGAAAGGAAAGATTTTAAAACCAAGCAAGAGCTAGAGAAAATTACCAAATGTAAAATAAATGATTTTGATTATATCAAACTAAAAAGCTTTTGTACAAACCAAAACAATGTAGCCAAGATCAGAAGGAAAACAACAAATTGGAGAAAAAAATCTTCATAACAAAAAACTCTGACAAAGGTCTAATTACTCAAATATACAAGGAGTTAAATCAATTGTATAAAAATATCAAGCCCTTCCCCAATTGATAAATGGGCAAGAGACGCTGAAAAGTATAAGAATGGAAGGACCTTTCCTGAAAATAGTAAGCAGTATATACCTGAAACCATCAGCAGACATCATGTGCAGTGGGGATGGATTGGAAGCCTTCCCAATAAGATCAGGACTGGGGCAGGGATGCCCATTATCACCTCTGTTATTCAACATAGTACTGGAAACACTAGCAGTTGCAATTGGAGAGGAAAAAGAAATTGAAGGTATCGAAATAGGCAAGGAGGAGACTGGGCTATCACTCTTTGCAGATGATATGATGGTATACTTGGGAAATCCTAGAGAATCAACTAAGAAGGTTGTGGAAATGATCAGCAGCTTTGGTAGAGTTGCAGGATACAAAATAAATGCACATAGATCATCAGCATTTCTATACATTTCCAACACATTAGAGCAGCGGGAGGTGGAGGGAGAAACACCATTTAAAATCACCCTAGACAATGTGAAATGCTTGGGAATCTATCTACCAAAACAAACACAGCAATTATATGAAGACAACTATAAAACACTTTCCAAACAAATAAAACTGGATCTAAACAATTGGAAGGCCATTGATTGCTCATGGGTGGGATGAACTAACGTGGTGGAAATGACAATTCTACCCAGGTTGATTTGCCTATTTGGTGCCATGCCTGTCAAGCTACCAAAAAACTTCTTTACTAAATTGGAAAGGACTGTAACAAATTTCATTTGGAATAGCAGGGGATCAAGAATATCAAGGGAAATGGTGAGGGAAGGTGTGTGTGGGGGGGCGCCTGGCTGTGCCAGATATTGAACTATGCTATAGGGTGGCGGTCATCGGGGCAGTGTGGTACTGGCTGGGAGGCAGAGAGGAGGATCAGTGGAATGGACTTGGGGTGAATGACTTCATCGTGACAGTGTATGGTGGACCCCGGGAGCCCAACTTTTGGGACACGGATCTACTGTTTGACGGGGACTGCTGGGAGATTTGGAGGGCGATGTGGGAGAGATTGGGTTTGGATCAGCGTCTTGCACCCTACACCAAGATGGATTCAGAATGGGTGAACAACTTGAATGTAAAGAGGGAAACTGTGGATAGGTTGACTCTGGGAAAGGAAAGACTTTAAAACCAAGCAAGAGTTAGAGAAAATTACAAAATGTAAATTAAATGGTTTTGATTATATTAAACTAAAAAGCTTTTGTACAAAGAAAAACAATGTAGTCAAAATCAGAAGGGAAACAACAAATTGGGAGGAAATCTTTATAACAAAAAACTCTGACAGGGGTCTAATTACTCAAATATACAAGGAGTTAAAGCAATTGTATAAAAAAACAAGCCATTCCCCAATTGATAAATGGGCAAGAGACATGAATAGGCAATTTTCAGGTAAAGAAATCAAAAGTATCAATAAGCACATGAGAAAGTGTTCCAAATCTCTAATAATTAGAGAAATGCAAATCAAAACAACTCTGAGGTATCACCTCACACCTAGCAGATTGGCTAAAATGAAAGAAGGGGAGAGTAATGAATGTTGGAGGGGATATGGCAAAATTGGGGCATTAATGCATTGCTGGTGGAGCTGTGAACTGATCCAACCATTCTGGCTGGTGATTTGGAACTATGCTCAAAGGGCTATAAAAGACTGCCTGCCCTTTGATCCAGCTATACCATTGTTGGGTTTGTACCCCAAAGAGATCATAGATAAACAGACTTGTACGAAAATATTTATAGCTGCGCTTTTTGTGGTGGCAAAAAACTGGAAAAGGAGGGCATGTCCTTCAATTGGGGAATGGCTGAACAAACTGTGGTATATGCTGGTGATGGAATACTATTGTGCTCAAAGGAATAATAAACTGGAGAAGTTCCAGGTGAACTGGAAAGACCTCCAGGAACTGATGCAGAGCAAAAGGAGCAGAGCCAGAAGAACATTGTACACAGAGACTGATATACTATGGTAAAATCGAATGTAATGGACCTCTGTACCAGCAGCAATACAATGACCCAGGACAATTTTGAGGGATTTATGGTAAAGATGCTGCCCACATCCAGAGGAAGGACTACAGGAGAGGAAACATAAGAAAAACAACTGCTTGAAAGCATGGGTTGGGGTGGACATAATTGGGGATGTGGACTCAAAACTACCACACTAATGCAACTACCAACAATTTGGAAATAGGTCTTGATCAATGCCACATGACAAAACCAGTGGACATGTGTGTTGGCCTTGGGTGGGGGGAGTGCAGAGGGTGAGGGGGAATGTAGGAGCATGAATCATGTAACCATGTTAAAAATGAATATTAATAAATGTTTAAATTTTAAAAAAAGTCTTACCTTCCATCTTGGTGTCAATATGATGTATTGGTTCCAAGTTAGAAGAGTGGTAAGGGCTAGGCAGTAGGAATTGAGTGACTTGCCTAGAGTCACATGTCTAGGAAATGTCTGAGGCCAAATTTGAACCCAGGACTGTTACTGGGTCTGACTTTCAATCCATTGAGCCATCCAGCTTCCCCCACCAAAGGCCTTTATTTAATTGTTAAATAAAACTATATTGAAAAAATTAGCCATTATATAATCTGATATTTTAAAATAGGAAAACCAAGTTGTCAATATAAAATTTTTTAAATTATAAAAGAAAATAAAGGGTAATTTGAAATAATTATTTTGATTAATTATATACCAATAAAACTCTTAACATACATGAACTGCCTGACTATATACTGAAAAATAAAATATCCTAATTAATTGAACAAGGAGTAGAGAAAGTATGTAATACAATCCAGGAGAAAGTAATTACAGACATCCCTTCCACATCATTGGCATCCCTGTGATCTGGAAAAGCCACATAAAATTTATTGGCCTTCAAAGTATCGTTCTCTTAAGGAATTCACAGTCAAATTGGAGAGAAAATGAATAAGTACAAGCCAATTATATAAAGGGAAAGAGAGATCAGGAAAACCTTCTTGTGGAAATTGAGTGAGACTTGAAGGAAGTCAGAGAAGACAGGAGATGGAGATAAAGAATGAGAATTCCAGAATTCAATATGACGGAAACTTTGAAAATAATATAACTTATTGATAATAAAAATTACCAAAATCCTATGATCTGTGGAACAGAGTAACAGCATGAGATCCATTATATAATATGAGATCTGATGAACCCAAAGACCCCAGATATTGAAGCAAAGACCAATCATTCTATAACAACTTCTGAAAAAACTTGAAAATATTCTGGTAAAAATTAGATTTAGATTAGCATCACAACATATACTGCAACAAGCTCCATTTAGATACATGACATATCATAAACAAAGTGGATATGGAAAGAGTTCTTTCTCAACCAGGGGAACACAGAAAATAAAATATATTATTATAGTAATATAAAATTGAAATATTTTGCTCAAATAAAATTAATGCAATTACAATTAGGAGGGAAACTCTTAACTGAGGAAAAGATCTTTGGAAAAAATTTCTCTGAGAACCTCCTAATATTCTAGATTTACAGAGACCTAATTGAATAAAGATCAATTCCAAGTTAGAAAAAAATTGGAAAAAAATTTAATCAGACAACTCTCAAAGGAAGAAATGCAAGACATGTAAAACAATATGAAAACATGTTCCAAGGTACTGTTAATAGAAAAAATGCATGTTCTTAAAAAAAATCTTACAAAACTCTGAGATTATACTTCACATCTGTCAAGACAAATAAGAAGAAAAGGAGGTAATATACAATTGTATTAGAGTACATGGGAGGACACACAGGTATAGTTGATAAATTTGTGAATAGTACTAGCAATTCTTGAAAATAATTTTGAACTATATCTCTAAAGCCACTAAAACATGCATAATTTTTATTTCATTATTAGATATATGTTTCAAAGAAATAAAGAAGGTAAAAGATTCATGTAAAATATTTATATCAACACTTTTTAGTATAACAATGAACTAATTAATAAATTAATTCTCAAAAATAAGAATAGCACTCAAGAAATTATACTATGTGAATGTAATAGATTATTATTAATCTGTAAGACATAATGAAAGGGATGGATCTCATACGAGTTATTCTATATTTATCTGAGACAATGTTAAAGGTGATGTGTGAGTGAGATGATTATATCAAAGAGAACAATTTAGAAAATTATAGTTTTTGAGGAAACTTGAAAGATTTAATGAAGCTAATAGATGTAATATCCAGCTGTGCTTTTAGAAGACCAATGATTATTCATATTTTCTACATCTTGGGAGAGAAGTAATGGACTAGTGGATTAGAATGAGACATGTTCTTATTTTTTTTTAATTTTTTGTTTGTTTTTGTTTGACCATGCTTATTTGATATACAAAGAAAGGAATACTTTTTTGCATATGGAGTAGTAAAATTTCTTTTGCTTTTTTTCTTTTTTATTGTCATACAAAACACTCTTCTATATTGGTCATTGTTATAAGAGTAAAATCATAAATAACCAAAACCTCAGAATAAACCAAAAATACACTGATGTGAAAAATGACTCCAACGGTTCTTTCTCTGGAGGCAGATAGCATTCCCTATCATAAGTCTTTCAGGATTGTCACAGATCAGTGCATTGCTGAGAGTAGTCAAGTTTTCACAGATAATCATCATCTAATATTGCTGTCATTGTGTACAACATTCTTCCAGTTCTGCTTATTTTGCTCTGCATCAGTTCCCACAGATCTTTCCAGCTTTTTGAAAAATCACCTTGCTGATCATTTCTTATATTACAATAGTATTCCATTGCCAACATGTACCATGAGTTATTCACCATTACCCAACTAATGGACATCCCCTCAATTTCCAATTCTTTGCCAACACAAAAAGAATAACTATAAATACTTTTGTTCAAGTAGATCCTTTCCCTGTTTTCATTATCTCTTTGCAATATAGACTAGTAGCATTACCAGATCAAAGGTTATGTATAGTTTTATAGCCCTTTGGGTATATAGTTCCAAATTGCCCTCCTGAATGGTTGGATCAGTTCACAACTTCACCAATGATGTATTAGTGACCCAGTTTTTCCACATCCCCTCCAACATTTACCACTTCCCTTTACCGCCATATTGGCCAATCTGATAGGTAAGAGGTGGTATCTCAGAGTTGATTTAATTTGCATTTCTCTAATCAACAGTGATTTTGAACATTTTGTCATTGACTTTGATTTCTTCATCTGAAAATTGCTTATTCATATCATCTGACCATTTGTTAATTGAGGAATGGTCTCTTTTCTCATAAATTTGATTTAGTTCTTTATAAAAGTGAGAAATTAGACCTTTATCAGAGATACTTGTTAAAATTTTTTTCTCAATTTGTTGTTTCCCTTCTAATCTTGGTTAGATTAGTTTTGTTTGTACAAAAGCTTTCTAATTTACTGTAATCAAAATAATTCATTTTACATCTTATAATATTTGCTATATCTTGTTTGGTTATAAATTCATCCCTTCTCCAAAGATTTGCCAGGTAAATTCTTCTGTAATCCCATAATTTAGTAATGCTATCACTTTTTTTTATATCTGAATCATATATCCATTTTGACCTCTTCTTGGTACTCTAATGGGTGTGCATTGGGTTGGACTGCTTTTGACCCAGGTAGGGTCTCGGGGTCTGGATGTTGACTTAGGCCCAGGTTCAGAACCTGGAACAGTAGATGTGGGGTGTGTGTGTGTGTGTGTGTGTGTGTGTGTGTGTGTGTGTGTGTGTGTAGGGGTGTTGCTGTTGACTTAATCCTTACTCCTTGCTGTAGCCTCCTGCTGGTTGGTTTCCCCTCTTACCCCAGTGCCCCAGATGTTCTATGTCTACCTTTCAAGTTGTTTTCTTCATAAGATTGCTTTACTCTGTCTCCTTGTTGGTTCTTTCACTCCTATATAAGTTTTATGGTGTTGTTTTAAGATTGGTTGGAGAAGATTCTCATAGTGGTTTTCAGCTTCCCTTCTTCTACTCTACTATTTTAGCCCTGAAACCTGAAATCTCAGTTGTAAAATTTTGAGGAGCCAGATGGGTGAGTAAAAAATTAATTCCAAAAATAGTTGAAAAAAAAGGACATATCATCAATGAAGCATTTTGAAAAAAACAAGTGAGCCCAAGTTCAAAAGAATATATAAAAAAGAACATCGGAACTAGCTTGTGAATTTTCCATGTACTTCAAAAACTTTATATATTAGGCTAGGTTAGTCAAGACATTATCTCCAGTTAGAAGAGATAAGAATGAGGCATTCAAAACTATAATGCTATTAGTCACTGATTCTCACTCCTCAGTAGCCAGAAAAAGGAACATGGTGAGCCTTAAGCAAGTAGGGAGTTTGTTATACAAAAAAGTATCCAGTTTATGAATTAGCATACCTGGTCCGCTGGATGTGAGTAGGCTAGCTTCATGTAAACCTTCTTGTACATTTGATTAAGTCTAACAAGGCTTCTGCCTACACCACAATTGTCCCTATTCCCTCACCTAACTAAGGCTGTAGAGAGAGAGATTCACTTCCGCACCCAAACCCTACATGCCCCTCATATCAATTATTTTCCCCTTCAAGATTGCCCTTTGCCCTTCCTATTATTATTTTTCTAATCACAGCTTCTGATTAGTCGAAAGAAATGCTTGGATATAATGACGAATTTGTAAGGTCACTGGTAAGACACTGGAGGATTAATGTTAGTTTTCCTGGCTGGAATGGAGAAGACATTTAATTGGATATATCCTACTCTTATAGTCATTGACATCTAAATCAATAGCCCTTTGTTCAAGAGTCTTTTGTATAAGGAGAAAAAAAGAATTACAGTCTAAATATTTCTCAAATCATTAGAAATCTTGAAAATTCTCAGCTCCTGAAAACACATTTTATTTAAACAGGTTTGTCCAACTGTTTGATAATATTGTCATCCATAACAAATATTGTTTTTTGTCCTGAAGTGGATGTGATTTCGTTTGCATCTGGAAACTCCTCCCATCAATGGATCTCATCAGTTATTAAGTTATTAATCAGTTATAAGTTATTAAGTGACTATTATGTATCAGACAGGACTTGAGCTCAAACTTCCAAAAACTACTGTATTTACTGTCCTTTGTTAGAGTTTTGGTTGGCCTATGTATCTATGTATCTGTCTGTCTGTCTCTCAGTCTCTCTATTCATGTATGCCTGTCTTTCTGTCTGCTGTCTGACACCTTGTCTCTCTCTCTCTCTCTGTTTTTTTATCATTACTTTTCTGCCTCAGTGGTATTATTAATCAAAGAGTCTGATACTGTGGCAGCTTTCTTTTATGCTTTTTTTAAGGGGAGATCAGAAAAGCCCAAATCCAATCTCTATTAACTGATTATACAAAAAGCATCTATGGGCTCAAGAAGAAACATCCCATTAATATTGTATCCTCAATAAAGATACATGATTTAGAAACAAAGGATGTCACTATAAACAAGTGAGAGGAAATATAACAAATAGAAGAGTTTACTTGTCAGATTTATGAATAAAGGCAGAAATTATGTCCAAATAAGACATAGAAAACATTATGAGATATAAAAGAGATAGTTTTTACTAAATTAAATTTTAAAAGTTTTTACACAAACAAAGCCAATGCTACCAAGATTAGAAGGGGAACAACAATCTAGGAGGTATTTTTATAATAGATTTCTCAAATTTATAGGGAATTGTGTCAAATTTTTAACTAAGTTCTGATAGAAGAACACAAAATATTTCCTTGGCAAATGGTCAAAAGATATGAACAGGCAATTCTCAGATGAAGTAATTAAAACAATCTTTAGCCATGTGAAAAAAGCTCCAAATCACTATTAATCAGAGAAATTCAAATTAAAACAACTTTTAGGTACTACCTCCTACCCACCAGACTAGCTAATATGACAAAAAAGGAAAATGATAAGTTTGGAACTTAGAGGAAAAATTAGGACATTAATCCATAGTTGGTGGAGCTGTGAACTAATACAAGCAGTCTGGAAAGCAATTAGAATCATGCCTAAACATAAATAAAACTGTGCATACTGTAGGAAAATCTTGGCACAGAGAGGAGATTTTTGGAATGTTTCAAGGATGGAAGGGCAGGAGCGACAATTGGAAAGAGCAAGAGAAGCTTGTGGGAAATAGAATGAGAGGAGGGACTTGGTCTCTGGACTCCATGGGAGATGGAGGACTTTTACCAAGCTTCAGGATTCAAGATTTGGTGAGGTTTTCCCAATCTTTCTCTTGGTGCCTGAAGATCTGAAAGTGTTCCTGGTTTCTCCAAAATAGCTGCTTGAGGGGTTTTTGACCCAGAAGGCTTGCTGAGACAGCCTGAAGGCCTTTGCCCTACCTGTACCTTCCAAAGAGAGACACTTACAACCTGTCTGTACATTTAGAATAGCTGACAGATTAGAGGAAGGAAGAACAATGTTTGAAACCACAGCAGTTGGCTTGGCTAAGCCAAAGAGTCTCCAGACTGCATGTGTGTTAGATAAGGCTTCCTGATCCCATTATCTTAACCCTTCCTAGAACCTGTTATAATAAACCATCCCTTTGAAGATAAGCAGTCAGATAAGATATGCCTTTGGAGGATATTAGAAGACAAGAAGGTGAAAGAGGGTATTAAGGGGAACTGTTCTAATTAAATTTTGGTTACATCAAACCCAAAGCTGACCATCATTACAGTCTTTCCCCAACTAGGCTGTGTTCAGAAAAAGCTCCTTGGGGTCCAGGCAATTCACTAAGTCCTGGAAAACCATTTATATCACACCCCAAAGAGGTCTTTCACCTGAATTCTGGTTCCCGTCCATCCCTGTTCTCAATATCATCACAGGGATAAATCTCTTGAAACCTCCAGTTGAGAAGGAGAGTGAACTCAACTAGACATAAACACACACATCTATCTATTATTACCCGTACACTCCTTTGAGGTTCTCCCTCAATCATTTTAACAATACCCTTTGACCCAGCAATATCACTACTTGGTCTGTTTCACAAAGAGATAAAAAAAGGGGGACTGGATCTCCTTGTACAGAATATTTAGAGCTCCTCTTTTTAAGGTAGCAAAGAACAGGAAACTAAGAGGAAACTAAAAATTCTATCAATTGGAAAATAATTGAACAAGGTGTGGCATATGATTATAATGGAATATTATTGTGCCATGTGTTAACATGGAATCTAGAAACCGCAGACTTTTAGCCTAGCAAGATCTGATGAACCCCAAGTTTTAGGACTAGCTTGCAAGTTGAAGACCCCAAAGCTTATACTTTTTCCCTGTTCCCATGAGAATCCATCCTGAAGGGAACTTCAGGCTTGCAGTTTCAGACTGAATAATGGACCCTCATGTAAATGACAATCCCAGTTAGGTGGAGCTAAGCATATGCTAAGTACTCTTTTTGTCTTGGGTAGTCTTCCCAATTATATCAGAGACCCTTTCCCAAGAAGATCCACACCTGGGCAGGCGCCAGGTCCCTTTTAGTATCCATTGTAGGTAGCCCCTTCCCTTACACCCTAGCCTCTGGCTATGATTCCTTTCCCAAGCTTGATTGTATCCTATCAGTATAGTTTGAACACTTAACCCATTTCCTTATAGCCTTGGTAATACCAATCATCTTTCCTTGCCCCTGGAGCTCCCCAAATGGTATATAGGTTCCCCAAGTTCTTTTGTTCCTTGGAATTTTCAATCTAGCATGGTTGGCTCTCCCAGGGGTTAGTGACCAGAGCAACCAGGATTCTGCATAGGCATGTGGTGTGCATCTCTGAGTGGAGGCCTAACTTAGCACTTGCACCCCTTTCCTTAATTAAAGAGTGTTTTTTCTGACTATTTAATAGTTTTGGATTTTTTTTATAGTCCACAAATTGGAGGTCCCCAGCAAGATTCTAAAGTCACAGCTGCCTGAGCAACCCTACTAACAAGGACCCCAGGACATAAGGTACCCACACAGTCCATTTAGGATTGAATCAGGAGTCCAGCTAGCAGAGGGGACAGTTAAGTAACTCTTGGAAAAAAGACTTGGTCTTGTGTATTTGGGAATGACCCACACTTTCATTAAGGGGACTTAAGTGGTGGTCTGTGGTTGTAAGGAGAGCCACAGAATCCAGAGTCTACCTAGGGGTTGCTAGAATGGAGAACAATAAATCTGTGGCCTCAGTAGGAGGTGGAGGCAGTCAGCAGCCAAAGGAAGCACCTAACAATACAGTGGCAAGTTATATGTTTTCAAAGTATGGGCCTGATACATGCAAATATTTAGATGAATGGCAAACAGTGACAAAGTCTGATCCCAAGCTAAGCTGGCCAAAATAGAGCTCTTTTAATGAAGAAAAATTATGTTTCTGCAGTCTGTTTTAAGTGAAGCACATCAAGAGATTGAGGATGATGAAATAGAAGCCTTCAACCAATAGCTTGAGGAATGTACCAGAAGAAAATCCAGGTCAGAATAATCTGTGAACTGGGAGAAGGATAAGAGTAAAAGAAAGGGAGAAGGAGAACCAAGTTCAGCATGGAGAGCAGCCTAAGAAAAAGAGTAGGAGACTACTGAAGAGCAGATAACAAAATTACAGAAGGAGGTGAAGGACCTTAAGGAGCTTCTAAAAAGTTCTAGTAATCCAGCACTCCTCTTAGAAACCCCACCCCAAGGTCCCCTTTAAAATCAAGGGAAAGGAAGGAACCAGAGCAACACAGGCGTCCTTTACTCCTTGGACAAAGACTGACCTCAGAACTGTGGCCAAGGAATTTTCAGAAAGCTAGGCAAAGCCCCATAGATTTTGCCAAGGAGTTTGAGGTGACTCTTTCTAATTCTCAGCCTGGCCTATCAGACCTTTATTAGCTGACTCAAATATTGGTAGCCCCAGGAGATGCCAATCACTGGTTTAAAACTGCTAATTGGGAAAACCTTTAGAACACATAAATCAGGTAATGACAAAGAAGGAAGGACCTGAAGTTCACCTCCAGGAGAGGGAAAAAAAATTTGGAGAATCTTTGCTAGGAGCAATTCCCAAGGCTTTTCCAAAGTCTGTAAATTTGGGCACTCAGAATGCAGTAGAATCTATATTTGATTTTTACAGTAGATTCCTAATTACCTTCAGAGCAAACTCTGGGCTTTCTCTGGACAGCCCAGATGCTTTAATCACCTTTAATACCCTTTCTGTGGAGGGATTAAAGAAGGCCCTTGCTAATCTCCTCAAGAGAGGGAAAGTAGACTGGAATCTAACACCCACCTCTAATCTAGTATATTTGGCCAGTAAGTTATAACAAAGGCTAGCAGAGGAGAAAGAGAAGGAAGTGGAAGAGGCTGCAAAACAACTAACCAAATCATGAATTTTCAGTTACAATAGTGGAAGCAGAATGAATGAGGATCAGTCACACCATGTTTTGTTAGACATTCTCCTTCCAGGTACTCAAAGGGCCAGAGGTATTATTTTGGCAATCATATGGGGCATTTAAAAAGGACTGCCAAAAAGAAAAAGAAAAGGATTGTCATCCAGGGTAAACTGGAAAGTAGCAAGGGTAAATTTCAATCCCACTAAGAGTGGCCCTCCAACAAGAGACAATGTGAGAAGGTCTCACAATGATGGGGCTCTTAAGATATCAAGGGGGTTTCTCCAGTGGTGTTGGCCTCTCCAGTGGGCATCACTCACATTCTGGTTGTATCCCAACCTATTGAAATTCTCATAGAGCCACAACATTGGTTTTAAATCCCGCAGCTTTTTCTAACCCCCTTCCTTGGAGTGACAAGCAAGTTTCTATAGTGGGGATTATGAACCACTTACAATCTGTTTACTTGTCCCAATCTCTCCCATTTATTCTAGGAGAAGTAAGGGATACCAATCCTTTTCTTCTCTCCTCAGATGCCCCTCTACACCTTTTGGGTAAAGATTTCTTAGATAAATACAATGCCACAGTTGAATTTTCCCCTGGGAAAGAGATCAAACTTTTCTTGTCCCAGTAGAAAACTCCTCCCACTTTTCAAATATTCACGGCACCCATTGTGACCAGTGATCTTCCACAGCTGGAGTAAGTCCCTTCTCTTTATGGGCCACTGATTCCTCTGACATCAGGAGGATTTTAAACGAGCCCCCAATACAAGTTCAGTTAGACCCCTCCAAATCCCTCCCAAGAATCACTCAATACCTCCTCTCATGGGAAGTGACTGAGGAAATTAGACCACTGATTGATAGTTATCTGGCAGCAGGCATTTTAGTAAAATGTTCCAGCCCTTGTAATTCACCCTTACTTGGAGTCCGCAAGCTTGGGGGGCCATGAGTGGCACTTGGTTCAAGATCTCTGAGAGGTGAATTCTTGTGTTATCCCTAGAGCTCTCTCGTAGTTCCCAATCCCCACAACCTTTTAAATCAGATCCCATACATTGTAAAGTTTTTTACCATGTTTGATTTATGCAGTGTTTATTTTAGTGTGCCACTCCACACAGATAACCAATTCCTTTTTGCTTTTACCTGGGAAGGAAATCAGCTATGTTGGATGGTGATGCCCCAAGGGTATACTGAAAGTGCTATGTACTTCTCACCTTAAATTTCCATCTGGGTCTACTATGCTCCAGTATGTGGATGATCTACTGCTATGGTACCCAGATGCACAGTCCTTGAGAGAGGACTCCATTGTCTTCCTTAAGTCCTTGGCACAAAAGAACCATGAGGTATCTAAAGAAAAAATGCAGGTTGTTTCTCCACAGGTGAAGTTCCTTGGACATCTGATATCAGCTGAGGGATATAGCCTGGACCCAGCCAGAGTAGCTTCGATATTGAACTTCCCAAGGCCCAAAACAAATAGGCAGCTTCGGGGGTCTATGGGGTTATGGGTCCCATCTTTCTCTTTAGTGGCAAGGCCCCTTTATGATCTCCTCAAGGACTCAGCCCCAGAGCCTCTGCTTTGGGATGAGGCTACCTGTCCGGGTCCAGCCGGACACAACCGAGGGGTCCGGGGAAACGGCAACCTAAAAACCCATAGGGGAAGAAGAGGGGAGACCTCGCGTGCAAGACACAGAATCGTTTTGATGGAAGCAAGGCTCGTTTATTGAAGATCTATGACAAGAATATATAGGCTGAGGGAAGAAGGGGGTGGGCAGATACTAAGGGGGAAAGGAACGCGGAAAGGGAGCATAGAAAATCTCTGGTGGCGTCTTACTGTCTCCAAGCATGGCTGGGCCTATGATCAATATCTTATATTAGAAGAGTGAATGATATCTATTCTTAGAAGAGTGACTATCTTATCTTAAAGTCTTGGTCCCTAACAAATCCCCCTTTCTTTTTTAAATAGAAAGGTGTAAGGGATAAGTTTATTAACCTTTGGTCGTTGTTCAATCCAAATCTGTCTTAACACCAGAAGTTTTTCCTAAGACACCTTGTGTTCCCTGGTCAATCCATAAGTGAGATTGGCAGCGACGGCCCCTGTCTTAGGCTACACAGGGGGAGTTACTCAACCATCAAGGGTTGAGGACCTGTGCTACTCCCGTCATTGGGTTACCGCCCTGCTGGAAAACTGCAAACGAGTGCTGCCAGGTTGTTCTGTGTCCATCATCTCAATATGATGGTATTGAACCATAGGGAACTTATCAAGGGCTGAGTTAACGTTAGTTTTGATGAATTTCGTTAGACTTTGGAAGGCCCAAGGGCCAAAGGTTAAGATCAATAAAAATATAAAGAGAGGTGTAATAATAGTGGGAATTAAAGTGGAGAGCCAAGGAGAACCTCTGAGAAGGGTATTAAACCATCCTTCCTGTGCCTCGGCTTCCCTTTTCCTCTGGGCTAGCCGTTCACGCAACTTTGCCATAGATTCCCTTACTACGCCAGTATGGTCAGCGTAAAAACAACATTCCTCTTTGAGGGCTGCGCATAATCCCCCCTCTTTTAAAAAAAGGAGATCAAGACCGCGCCTATTCTGTAAGACTACCTCTGACAAAGAAGTGAGTGATTGTTCCAGGGCTGTGACAGACTTTTCAAGGGCTTCTAAATCGGTTGTCATGGCCATCTGAAGAGCGGCCAAGTGTTGGGTCTGGAGAAGGGCAGTAGTGCCAGTGCCAATGCCTGCAGCAAGACTGCCTAGACCTAACAGGATAGCTAAAGTAGTAAAGGGTTCTCTACGTGTTCTAGGAGAGGGGGAGAGGAGGGAGGCCACACTATTGTCCGTGTGGAAGGAGATACGTGGCCATAGCTGGACAAGAACACAGAATTCAAAGGAGGTATTGAAAACTAGAAGAGATATACAAGGGGTGAGGCCAGTATTGCAAGCCCAAAAGCCATTATTCGGGGCTTCCAAAAAGGAAGGGGAAGGGGGGAGGTCAAGGGTGGAGTTACATAAGTGGGCATGAGATCGGGGAATGGTGCCTAAACAAAGGCCATGGCCAGAGACTTCAGCAAGAGTGAGACGGCGAGGAAAGGCGGCGCAGCGCGGGGAAGCTAGAACTGTTTCATCGGGTTCTGCCATATAGGCAATACCTTCATAGTAAGGGGGTTGTGGACTCAGACAGAGCCAGCACTTAATCGTCAAATCTGGTCTGGAGGCATTCAGGGCAGTATAGGCACCTGATACTAGAGATAAAAATCTGTCTGCTGTACCGGGAATATTTAGGGACCCTTGCTGTGACTGGGGCTGTAACTGGGAGGAGGGATTCGGAGATGAAGGGGAAAAAAGGGGAACTGATGGGATGGGGAGAGACGTGGGAGCCGGTAATGGCTGGGGGTTAGGGGAAAAAGGGCGTCGTTGATCCGAGAGGATGATGTTAGGACCAACAGAAACAATGAGGGGCTGCACACGGAGGCAGAGGGTGAAAAGGAGAACATCATCAAAACCGCCCTTCTTATAGAGTCGTAAACCCCAAGTCAAGCCATCTGTCCATTTAACACTTCGTTTCCCTGCGTTGGTAAATGTGATAATGAGGGGATTACAATTAGGAGGACTGGGGGTGCACACAGATGGACGGGATAGATTGCGGGTTATTGATATCAAGTCCTGGTTCGCCTGGATCCAATATCCAGTGCCAATTGTTTCACATCCCCAGGCTGCACAAAATCCGTCTGTCTGGTCCCCACAGTGTGGTGGCTGATCAAAGCCAGGGCAGCCATATAGAGGAAACTGAGTGTATTGAGTCCAGTAATCCGGGAGGCTAGGCACGCCAGGGAGGGTGGGGGCGCAGTAGTGGGTTGAGGACATCTGGGGGGCGCCTAGGGTACAAAGATCAACCGGAATGGAAGGAAACCATGTCCATTGGGGCCATTGCAAAGAAGAAACGGAGGTAATGATGGCTTGATTAACTGGATTGATGATCTCCCATCGTTGTTGGACCAGGAGATGAGGACTGGAAGTGGTGACCGGAAGGAAGGTGGAGTAGATGATGTAAACTGCCAGAGAAAACGAGTTCAGGATCTGAGGTCCCATCTGTGATGTTATCAGGGCTGTGGTTCTGTAAAAGGAAGAAGAAAAGAACTTCTCAGGGACCAGACCCTGGCTTAGAAGGGTTAGTATCTGGGGCGAAAGGTTTAATCAGTCTAGATGGAATCCAACGGGCATTGTTAGCCGCTTTATCAAAAATACAGGCGGAGCCCTTTCCCCAGATAATGACAGGGTCGGGGCCACACCAGAGGCCCGTGACGGGGTCACGCCAAAGGACTGTGGCCAGATTAGATGAAGTATGCGGATTCCAGTGGCGATCAGCAGCGGAACGCCCTTTGGCATCCAGCGTGAGGAAATTAAGAACAAAGAGGGCGTGAGCAAGAAGCAAAGTCTGATTGCCACTTAACGGATAAAGAGTTTCTTGGGCTTTGAGTTTAAAAAGAGTATTTTTAAGAGTTTGGTTTGCTCGTTCAACAATGCCTTGCCCTTGTGGGTTGTAAGGTGTGCCTGTAACATGTTTTATGCCTAGCTGGGAACAAAATTGTTTAAAGGCTTGGCTGGTATAGCCAGGGCCATTGTCTGTTTTAATGGAGAGAGGTTTCCCCATCATAGACATGGCAAAAAATATATGCTTAATGACCTGTTTAGTGGCTTCCCCCGATTGTGCAGATGCGAAAAGAAAGCCACTAAATGTATCAATGGAAACATGAACATACTTAAGTTTAGCAAAAGAAGGGACGTGGGTGACGTCCATCTGCCATAAGTGGCCGGGGAGAAGACCACGGGGGTTAATTCCCAAATGGGGTTCAGGCAAGAGAGTAACACAATTCTTACAATTTTTCACAATTGACCTGGCCTGTTCTCTGGTAATTTTGTAGGCCAGGCGGAGTGATTGAGAGTTAAGGTGGTGAAGCCTATGTGCCTCTGTAGCGAGGTAGACGGGATCCGAGGAGAGGGCAATAGAGGGGGTGGGTGTGGTTACTAAGGCAGTTAAGCGAGTGTGCTGGTCCGCAAGGTCGTTCCCGAAGGATAAGGGGCCCAGGAGGCCGGAGTGGGCACGTATGTGGCCCACGAAAAAGGGGCAGGGCCGTGATCGAATGGCTTGCTGGAGTTGGGAAAAAAGAAGAAAAGTAGCAGTTGTTGGTTGGATTGCAGGAACGATTTCTAGTGGGAGCAGGGATTGGACAACATACCTGCTATCCGAATAGAGATTAAATGAGCGCCCTGCAGATGACCAAGAAAAACATGCCAGGAGGCGGTGGTCCGAATTTGCCGGTGGGGAGGACTACCAGGCCTTCTTCAGGGGTCAATATTTGGGTGGAGGCGGCACAGAGGTCCAGGCCTGCGCTGCCGGCTGTGGCTCGAGTAAGGGAACTGGGCAGGGGCTCCCGTGGGAGCCCCGCATCCCGTTTCTGGACATTGGGGAAAAGTTCTGAGGTTTGGCTCGGCAATCTCGAGCCCAGTGCCGACCCTTTCAACATTTAGGGCAAACGCTGGGAGGTGGTCTTTGGGCTAGAGCCTGAAGGGGGGTGGGGGTCTGGTTAGAGGGACATTCACGGGCGAAATGGCCAGGTTGCCCGCATTTAAAGCAATTTCGGGGGGTGGTGGGGCGAGAGGCCTGAATGGCTGCCCCGATGGCTAAGGAGATGGACTTGTTTAGTTTGTGGTCATATGCATCTATGTCACTGCATAGGCGTACCATCCCATTTAGATCAAGATCTCTAGCTTGCCCCTTTAAGGCTGCCTTATAGGCAGAGTTAGCGTTTTCAATCGCTAAATGTCTAACCACTGGGTTGTCTGACCCATCCTGACCTAAGACTCTCTCAGCAGTTTCAAGGAGTTTTGCAACAAACTGCGCGTAGGGCTCATTGGGTCCCTGAAGGATTTTCGAGAGAGGTGCTGTAACAGAGCCAGTGGCAGGAACTGCCCGCCATGTGGCCATAGCGGCGTGCGCCGTTTGCATGAGTAAGCCGGGAGGCAGCCTCATCTGTTGATTTTCTAATGCAAAGTGGTCACGGCCGACAATCTTGTCGGTCCTCCAATTAGCTGTCTGGGCATTTTTTAAGTTGAGCCTAGCTTGATGTTCTGCCCTTTCTAAGAACTCTGCCTTCCAGATTAGAAATTGCCCTCGGGATAGGACAGATTGCACAACTTTGGTCCATTCTGAGGGGAGCAAGCCCTTCTAGGATGGAGAGTGTAAAAGGGGCATTCAGGCCATAATTTTTGACTGCCGAATGCAGGTCTTTAATGTGCTTAATTTTTAATTTTTTATAAATTGGCCGATGATGGTGAGGGAGGCCTGAAGTATCTGTGGCCCTGGAATTTCCACGGGATCCACTTTCCTCCTCCCCCTCTTCCTCCTGCTCGGAGTCAGAGGAATCATGTGGGAGGGGCGTTTCCAAAGGAAGGTTTTCGGGGGTAATCTCTGTGGCCTGTTGTCTAGTAAGGACAGGGAAAACAAGGGCAGGGTTCTTAGACTTTGTCATAGTTTTTGGCTGCACCGGCTTGATATTACAGTTCAGTGGCAGGAGAATGTTTGACTGCAAGTCCTGCAACTGATTGGTTAATTTATAAATCTCCCTCTGCAAGTCTAAGAACTGCCTAAGATCTGTGACTTGCTTTCTAAGCTGGCTTGTGGCTTCTCTAAGTTCAGCCGAACCTGGGAGAGCTGGAGAGGCAAGTTGAGGGATGGGGGATGGGAGGTTGTAGGGAGGAGGTCTATTCCTCAGAGGGCCATTGTTATGGTAGCAGGCTGTCTCCTCCTCTAGCTCTGCTCGATGAGCCGGATTAAGTGTGCTATCTTGAGGAGGGTCCGTGTATAGGACTGGATAAAGGCGTGGTCTGGGCTTAGAGGGAACAAGGGGCTCCTCAAGGGAGGGATTTTTGATAGGTTCCTCTGAAAGAGAAGAGGGACGCTCATTCCCCTGGAGGGGCGATCTCTGTTCTTTAGTCGAGTTTGGTTCTTCATTTTTTATCTTAGATTCTAAGATAGCGTCCTCGGCCAAGCTGAGGAGGTGCGAGACTTGTTGACTCGTGTCGGCTTCTTTAAGGATGTCACGAATCAGGCCATAGAAAGAAAAGTAATCATCTGGAATCTCCTTGCCGGCTCTTAAAAGGCCATTAAGTTCCTCACCTACTTTGTCCCAAGTGAGCGGATGAATGCCCGTGCTATGCAAAATGAGCCAAGGGCAGTGCTGCTCTATAAAGCAGAAAAACCTGAACAGGTCCTTCTTTTTTACTCTAATGCCTCTCTTCCTAAGACTATGTTTTAGTTCAGTCACGAACACTGTTTCCTTCGAGAGTGTTTTTCCCATCATGCACACGTTTTCCTTCCACTTTCCTAGCACACACATACACACACCTTTTTTAGAAACACTCTTGATTTTTAAATGCCTATGGGGGATGGGACAACTTACCCTACCTCGAGGCGTCTTGCTCAGCCTCTACCCGTTGCGTATCTTCGCGGCCACGACAGCTGCTCCTCAGTTGTCCGGTAAGCCGTTTTCTCCGTGCCTCGCGTTGGGCGCCACTGTCCGGGTCCAGCCGGACACAACCGAGGGGTCCGGGGAAACGGCAACCTAAAAACCCATAGGGGAAGAAGAGGGGAGACCTCGCGTGCAAGACACAGAATCGTTTTGATGGAAGCAAGGCTCGTTTATTGAAGATCTATGACAAGAATATATAGGCTGAGGGCAGAAGGGGGTGGGCAGATACTAAGGGGGAAAGGAACGCGGAAAGGGAGCATAGAAAATCTCTGGTGGCGTCTTACTGTCTCCAAGCATGGCTGGGCCTATGATCAATATCTTATCTTAGAAGAGTGAATGATATCTATTCTTAGAAGAGTGACTATCTTATCTTAAAGTCTTGGTCCCTAACAGCTACCAAGGTGGCTTTTGCTGACTTAAAGTCAGCTCTTTCAAGTTCCCCAGCCCTAGCGTGTCCTAATTATTCACTACCTTTCCACCTTTTTCTTTTAGAAAGAAATGGGATTAGCCTGGGAGTTTTGAGCCAGAAGCATGGAGACTACTTTAGGCCACTCAGGTACTACAGTAAGAGTTTAGACTCCCTGGCAAAAGGACTGCCGCCATGCCTACGAGCAGTAGGGGCATCTTCTGATTTACTGGAACTAGTAGAAGAGGTGACATTAGAATCCCCTTCAACCATGTATGTCCCCCATGCAATAGAGGTACCTTTAAACTCTCATCATACCCAGCATTTTTCCACAAGGCACCTTAAATAATTGGAGGCCTCCCTCCTGTCCAAGCCCAATGTTACTATTTCTAGATATAAGACCCTCAATATGGCCACTTTCTTGCCATAAATGGAGGAAAGTAACAAAGATTACACTGAAGGGCATGATTATGTTAACATTATTAATTCTAAGTCCACAAGAGGATCTCCAGGAAAAGGAACTGGAGGATTCAGATCTTTCCTGGTACACAAATGAATAAAATAACCTCTCCCCCCCCCCCCAAATCCTGGAAAAGCTTGTATAAAGTGATGCAAAGTGAAATGAGCACAACCAAGAAAATACTGCACACAGTAACAGTAATAAAGGACAATGATTAACTGCAAATTACTCATCTATTATCAATAAGGCAAGGATCCAAGACAACTCCAAGGGATTCGTGACAAAAAAGACTATCCACTGCTATAGAAGGAACTGACTGAGACTGAATGGAGATAAAGCATGCAATTCTTCACTTTATTTCCTTCATGAACTTTTCTCTAGTGAAAGTGATGCGTCTATCAGAACATGATGAATATGAAAACATATAATAACATATATATTATATCATAACATATGTATAACCCATATTATATTACCTGCTATTTGGGGGAGTGGGGAGAAGAGGGAGGGAGGGAAAGAATATGGACCACAAAATGTCAGAAAATAATTATTGAGTGCTTGCTTCGGCAGCACATATACTAAAATTGGAACAATACAGAGAAGATTAGCATGGCCCCTGCTCAAGGATGATACGCAAATTCGTGAAGCGTTCCATATTTTTAAGGAAGGGGGCCTAGCAGTACCAGATATCAAACTATACTATAAAGCAGCAGTCATTAAAACAATATGGTACTGGCTAAGAGATAGAAGGGAAGATCAGTGGAATAGACTTGGGGTAAATGACATCAGCAAGACAGTGTAGGATAAACCCAAAGAGCCCAACTTTTGGGACATGAATCCACTATTTGACAAAAACTGCTGGGAAATTTGGAAAACAATATGGGAGAGTAGGTTTAGATCAACATCTCACACCCTACACCAAGATAAATTCAGAATGGGTGAATGACTTGAATATAAAGAGGGAAACTATAAATAAGTTAAGTGAACACAGAATAGTATACTTATCAGATCTCTGGGAAAGGAAAGAATTTAAAACCAAGCAAGAGTTAGAGAAAATTACAAAATGTAAAATAAATGGTTTTGATTATATTAAACTAAAAAGCTTTTGTACAAACAAAAACAATGTAGTCAAAATCAGAAGGGAAACAACAAATTGGGAAAAAATCTTTATAACAAAAAACTCTGACAGGGGTCTAATTACTTGAATATAGAAGGAGTTAAATCAATTGTATAAAAAATCAAGCCATTCCCCAATTGATAAATGGGCAAGAGACATGAATAGGCAATTTTCAGGTAAAGAAATCAAAAGTATCAATAAACACATGAGAAAGTGCTCTAAATCTCTAATAATTAGAGAAATGCAAATCAAAACAACTCTGAGGTATCACCTCACACCTAGCAGATTGGCCAAAATGAAACAAGGGGAGAGTAATGAATGCTGGAGGGGATGTGGCAAAATTGGGACATTAATGCATTGCTGGTGGAGTTGTGAAATGATCCAACCATTCTGGCTGGCAATTTGGAACTATGCTCAAAGGGCTATAAAAGAATGCCTGCCCTTTGATCCAGCCATACCATTGCTGGGTTTGTACCCCAAAGAGATCATAGATAAACAGACTTGCAAGAAAATATTTATAGCTGCGCTTTTTGTGGTGGCAAAAAACTGGAAAAGGTGGGTATGCCCTTTAATTGGGGAATGGCTGAACAAATTATGGTATATACTTGTGATGGAATACTATTGTGCTAAAAGGAATAACAAACTGGAGAAGTTCCAGGTGAACTGGAAAGACCTCCAGGAACTGATGCAGAGCAAAAGGAGCAGAGCCAGAAGAACATTGTACACAGAGACTGATATACTATGGTAAAATCGAATGTAATGGACCTCTGTACCAGCAGCAATACAAAAACCCAGGACAATTCTGAGGGATGGATGGTAAAGAACACTACCCACATCCAGAGGAAGGACCGCAGGAGAGGAAACATATACAAGAAAAGCAGCTGCTTGAACGCAAGGGCTGGGGTGGACATGATTGCGGAGGTGGACTCGAAACTACCACACCAATGCAACTACCAACAATTCGGAAATAGGTCTTGATCAAGGACACATGATAAAACCATTGGAAATGTGTGTTGGCCATGGGTGGGGGGAATGGAGGGGTTGAAGGGGAAAGTAGGAGCATGAATCATGAAACCATGTTAAAAATGAATATTAATAAATGTTTAAAATTAAAAAAAGAAAAAAGAAAATAATTATTGAAAATTGTCTGACATGTAATCTAAAAAAAGTTTTTAATAATTAAAAAACATATTCTATCCTTAAGTCTGAGCTTCCTCTTCCTTCTAATTCCAGTATATCTCTTCCAGAACTCTGTCCAAAAACTAACAGAAGTCTTCATACACTGGCCTCACAGGAATGAGGTTTCACAAGCATCTATTTTTGGTGGATTCCGAGATGACTATATATCACAAAGTAGTGTTATAGAAGAAAAGGAATCTGATGGCTTGCCTTCTCCCAGACCCATTACTCTTCACCTTTGCTGTTTTTCTAAATTTCATCATTGTTTTGACTTTCCCTAAGTTTTTGTGTGGATATGGAAAGGGAGAGGAGGAAAGAGCTAGGGAGATAGAGGGAAAGAGAAGGAGAGAGAGAAATAACTGACAGACTGGCAGTCTCATAAACTTTGTGGACTCCTCAGAAGATTTTTTAAATGCATAAAATGGAATACATGGGATTATAAGGAAAGCAATTATATTAAAGGGGTTATCAAAATATAATTCTCTAAAAATTCATGGGAACCCTAGCTTAAGAACCGTTGCTCATGAATGCAGATCTAATGTTCTATAGGGTCATAGGCTTAATCAGTGGCCTCTTATTTGGATCAGAGTTAAATCCAAAGGAAGTGTGATTACAATAAAAAAGTAAACAAAGTACTGGAAACAGGTTTATACTTCATTAGAAACTGTCCACATAGGTCAAGGGGACAGATCAAGTAGGTAAAAATCTCATAATTTTTTGTATACTACTGTTATCTGAAGCCTTAGATAATGGAGTTAATATTCTATTGCAGTGAAAGGAAAAGTCTTTACCATCTGGATTCTACAATTCCATGTTTATTCGCTCCTAACTCTTCATTTAATAACTCCATTGATTTTCATTGTGATGAAACTTCACAACTCAAAGTACTTAAAAAGTCACCTTTGTGGTAAAATTTGTTCCTTCCAGAAAGTTAAAATATAGGGGAGCTCAGGAATCTTCAAATATTACTCTGCCCAGCAGATTTTATTCATCTTGATGTTCAGTTAACTTTAGTTATCCAGCTTCCATTCTTTCAAGGACAAAACAAATGAATAAATAAAGGGGCCAACAAGAATAAAATAGTCTGAGAGAGGTTGCTTGGAAAAAGCTGTTGTATGTAAATGACACTGATTTTGTCTTATGCTATCATCAGGAGAAAAGACAGAAACATGGAGATTTAAGTCTGTGAACAAACAGGAATTATCTAGTGGAAACCTATAGACTATCTGTAACAAATTTCATAATTAGCTATAATATGTGACTGACAAGATGAAATAAAATTTTTGTTTGTTCAGAGACATTGATTCAACAAAATAATCTCACAATATTAATTTGATTTTTTTCCCACTAGTTTACAACTGGCTTAATAAACTTGATCAAACCAATTCTGTGTGTGTGTGTGTCTTGGTGTGTTCTATATGTCTGTTATTCTGTCTTTCCCTGTTACTTTGTCTCTTTCCCTACCTTGACTCCTTTTTTCTCTGTCACTCTACCTCCCATGAACCCTCCTTATTTCCACCATGTATAAATTTGAGAAGCTTGTTAGAACTTGTTAGCTGCTTCAAGAGACTCCCAAGTGCTGTACAACAGACTATGACAGAGGAAAATTTTTATTTGTATTTGCTCCATATGTGATGTCTTATGATAGAATTCTCTAAATAATATCAGACTTCTTCCAGTGTTTGGTAATCAGATAATATTAGAGCTGATAGGGGCCTTGAGAGTCACCTCACTTTATGAATGAGGAAAATGAAAGGCAAAGCATTAAGAGCCCATACATAATGATTAACATTTATAAAGGATTATATTCGCAAATCGCTTCAGATAGTTTCTCTCTTCATGTTATCATGATATTTTTGATCAGTAAATTTAAGCCTAAGATGTTAAGTAATTTTGTTTGTCTTTAGTTTCACACCATCATATTTTTCCTCAGTTTCCCTACTCTTTCCCTCCCAGAAAGTTGTTTTATGTAGCAAATACTATTTTAAAAGAAACAAAAAAAGGAAAAGAAAGAAAAAGAGAAAAAACAGCACAATTAATAAATACATTGAAAAAGTCTAAAAGCACATGTGATGTTCAATGTCTTTGGAGTCCCCATCTCCAAAAAATGAGTGGGTTGGGAGGGTTCTCTTTCTTCTTTGAATCATGCTCAGTTTTTATAAATTTTGCTTCTTCACCTTTGATTTTATTATGTGGGCTAATTTTTAATATTATTTTTATTTTTTTAAGAAAACATAACAAATATGTGAGAATTTCTGAAACAGACTATAAACTCTAGACCTTTTGACACCAAGCACAGAACTTTTTCACTACATCTTTGCTGTTTCCAGAGAGACAAAAGCCTAGCTCTAACTAGAGAGTAGGCAAACTAGGACTTAATGCCCAAGACTTCAGTTGACAAAAGTAACAAGTGTTATCTCCTATGTCCCGCCAGTCCGGCTCTTCAAAATCTTTTGTAATTAGCATTTTGTTCTGAAACCATATGCATCAGAGGCAAATGTACTCTGGGAGGAAATTTACTAATGGGGTACATTCTGCAGTTACTGACTATTGTACATTGAGATTTGTGTACTGAGATGTTTCTTATATAAGGGCTTGTAGATGAGGTCACAGAATCCTGCTGCTTTCACAGAAGCACAGAAGTTTCATCTTTGTCTCATTTGAAATTGAAAAGGACCTTCAGACTTTTTATCCTGCAACTTCACTAGGCTGCCATTCACTGTGGTCACAGTTTTAGAATTTGAGTGCCTTTGGAATAAAGTCCTGGAATAAATGTCATTTGTTATCTCTAGATATGAAATAGAAATGAACAAAAATAATAGTTTTCTGGGGAATCATGGTTTACTTGACTCCTTTTTTTCCACCTAGAAAACTATCCTTTTTTACAATTTTGCCCACTGACTGTATTTTGATATTGCATGCTGGGCAATGTCTTTCCCATCACATTATATTATGTTACTCAGCAGGAGTTCTACATTGCTAGATAGTACATCTTATTGTCGGTGTCAGACATTGACTTTGATTTCTTCTTTGCCAGTTATAATTGCATACAAAAATGGGACCAGGTTCATCATGTACTTTTGAAAACTAAGTTAATAAAGTCTGTGTTTATGGATGTGAGAATTCCACTGAGATGCTGAAAAAAACATGTCAGTGTTTCCAAGTTCTAAACTTATACAAAACACTTGGAAAAATTCCAGATTTTACAATTTTATTACGAAACAGTTCTCTTCAGGCTCTGTGAGTATCCAAAATATACTTGTGTATGACAATGTGTCACTGAATTAATTCTCCAGCAAACGAATATAGCATCTGATTTGACCATCATGTTGTATTCTACTTTAGTCACTAGTTCGGTGGTATTTTCAGAATCTCTATGGTTTATGCTTGTGATTGCTTTCCTAATACACTGTAGGGTTCCCAAAATCCACCAGAAAGTTCTTAAGATGCAGACTTTTAGAATTCTTGTCAAAATATTAAATCATAATACTGACATGAAGGGGAAGGTAACTTGTGTTTCGCATATGTTAAGGATATTAGAAATAATTTTCTTCCTAAGTCCTTACCTTATAGCTTAGTATCAATTCTAAGGCACAAGTCTGGGAAGGGCTAGGAAACTGGAGATAAATGACTTGCCCAGGGACACATAGCTAGGAAGTATATGAGGCAAGATTTGAACCTAGGTCCTCTTGACTCCAGGTCTAGTATTCTATCCACTATTCTACCTAGTTGCCCCTAGATATGATTTTTATATTAACTTTCTACCTGAATCTTTAACTCTGAGACCCAAAGGAAAATAATACCACCTTTAGAGAAATAGAACAAAGCAGTAGAAGGAAGTTTATTAAAACTGAAAACACTCTTATTGAAAACCCTGGAAAGTATAGGAATAGAAGGACCTTTCCTAAAAATAATAAACATTATATACCTAAAACCATCAACAAGCATCATATGCAATGGGGATAAATTAGAAGCCTTTCCAATAAGATCAGGAGTGAAACAAGGATGCCCATTATCTCCTCTATTATTTAACATTGTACTAGAAACACTAACAGTAGCAATTAGAGTAGAAAAAGAAATTGAAGGTATCAAAATAGGCAATGAGGAGACTAAGCTATCACTCTTTACAGATGATATGATGGTCTACTTAAAAAATCCTAGAGAATCAACTAAGAAGCTGGTAGAAATAATCAACAACTTTACCAAAGTTGCAGGATACAAAATAAATGCACATAAATCATCCGCATTTCTATATATTTCCAATACATCACAGCAACAAGAGGTAGAAAGAGAAACACCATTCAAAATCACCCTAGACAATATAAAATATTTAGGAATCTATCTATCAAAACAAACACAGCAATTGTACAAAAACAACTACAAAACACTTTCCAAACAAATAAAACTAGATCTAAACAATTGGAAAAACATTGATTGCTCATGGGTATCACGAGCTAACATAATAAAAATGACCATTCTACCCAAATTAATTTACCTATTTAGCGCCATACCTATCAAATTACCAAAAAACTTCTTTACTGAATTAGGAAAAACTATAACAAAGTTCATCTGGAATAACAAAAGATCAAGAATATCAAGGGAAATAATGAAAAAAATATGAAGGAAGGTGGCCTAGCAGTACCAGATATTAAACTGTACTATAAACCAGTGGCCATCAAAATGGTATGGTACTGGCTAAGAGACAGAAGGGAGGATAAATGAAATAGACTTGGGGTAAGTGACTTCAGCAAGACAGTGTATGATAAACCCAAAGAGCCCAACTTTTGGGACATGAATCCACTATTTGACAAAAATTGCTGGGAAATTTGGAAAACAATATGGGAGAGATTAGGTTTAGATCAACATCTCACACCCTACACCAAGATAAATTCAGAATGGGTGAATGACTTGAATATAAAGAGGGAAACTATAAATAAGTTAAGTGAACACAGAATAGTATACTTGTCAGATCTCTGGGAAAGGAAAGATTTTTAAAACCAAGCAAGAGTTAGAGAAAATTACAAAATGTAAATTAAATGATTTTCATTATATCAAACTAAAAAGCTTTCGTACAAACAAAAACAATGCAATCAAAATTAGAAGGGAAACAACAAATTGGGAAAAAAAATCTTTATAACAAAAAACTCTGACAGGGGTCTAATTACTCAAATATACATGGAGTTAAATCAATTGTATAAAAAATCAAGCCATTCCCCAATTGATAAATGGGCAAGAGACATGAATAGGCAATTTTCAAGTAAAGAAATCAAAAGTATCAATAAACACATGAGAAAGTGTTCTAAATCTCTAATAATTAGAGAAATGCAAATCAAAACAACTCTGAGGTACCACCTCACACCTAGCAGATTGGCTAAAATGAAAGAAGGGGAGAGTGATGAATGCTGGAGGGGATGTGGCAAAATTGGGATATTAATGCATTGTTGGTGGAGTTGTGAACTGATCCAACCATTCTGGCTGGCAATTTGGAATCATGCTCAAAGGGCTATAAAAGAATGCCTGCCCTATGATCCAGCCATACCATTGTTGGGTTTGTACCCCAAAGAGATCATAGATAAACAGACTTGTACAAAAATATTTATAGCTGTGCTTTATGTGGTGGCAAAAAACTGGAAAATGTGGGTATGCCCTTCAATTGGGGAATGGCTGAACAAATTGTGGTATATCCTGGTGATGGAATTCTATTGTGCTCAAAGGAATAATAAACTGGAGGAATTCCATGTGAACTGGAAAGACCTCCAGGAATTGATGCAGAGGGAAAGGAGCAGAGCCAGAAGAACATTGTACACAGAGACCAATACACTGTGGTAAAATAGAATGTAATGGATTTCTGTACTAGCAGCAATGCAATGACCCAGGACAATTCTGAGGGATTTATGGAAAAGAACGCTACCCACATTCAGAGGAAGAACTACAGGAGTGGAAATAGAAGAAAAACAACTGCTTGAAAACATGGGTTGAGGCGGACATGATTGGGGATGTAGACTTGAAACTACCACACCAATGCAACTATCAACAATTTGGAAATAGGTCTTGATCAATGACACATGTTAAAACCAGTGGAAATAAGCATGAGCCAAAGGGGTGGAGGAGAGCTGGGGGGCAGGGGTGAAGGGGAAAATAAAAGCATGAATTATGAAACCATGTTAACTTTTCTAAAAAATAAATATTAATAAATGTTTTAAAAAAAGTGAAAACACTGAGGGTGGTTAAAAAATGTCACCTTAAAATCTGGAGACCCCAAATTTGTTCCTATCCCTTTGGAACTCTAGGGAAGTCCCAGACTGACCTGTTTCAGACTGAACAATAGACTTAAAATACTTAATGATCCCAGTTTAGGTGGACTGATAGAAGCAATCAAATGTTAAATACACTTCTTTGTCCTAGAAGTTTCCCCCATTGTATCAGAGATCCCTTCCCAACAAGACCAACACCTGTGCAGAAACCATCCTTTTAGTATCTATTGTAGTAGACCACTCCCTGATATCCCAGCCTCTGGCTACAGCTTCTTTCCCAAGCCTACTTACCATCTGTTAGTGTATGTTTGATGTTCTGAGTTCCCCAGAAGGTGTATAAGATCTCTGTTTTTTTGTTCTTCAGAGAATCATCTTGTGGGTTCAATATCATAGAAATACTGTCCCCAGAGTCTTAGAGCTCTTGGATTTGTGTGATTTTTAGGCATTGAATCTGTGTGATGGCCAAATACTGAACACTATCTCTTTCCTGATTAAAGACCTGGTTTTACTGACTACTTTAGTAGTTCTATGTTTTTCAAAATTGACAAACAATTTACATTAAAAAGATAAAGGCAATGACTGTGACAAGATGGATCATGGCCCACAGTAGAAATATAGCTATCATACTGTTGGAGCTACCAGATGATAACCTAACAACAATGAGAAGAGCATAGGATATTTCCTTGGACTGGAAGACAGTGATAGAGAAGAAATGGAACATGAAAGAAGCTCATAAAAATCACTGAGGAGGGTGAGTAGCAGGCCAGGGTACAGGGCATTATAATGAAAGGACAATAAGGAATAGAGTACAGATAAGGAAGAAAACACTCCAAATGTTTTTTCTCTTGTTGGGTCTCTGATTACAGAAGTGTATGTCTACGAGGTTAGAGAATTGGTGGTTTTAGGGTAGGAAATTCTTTCATTCCATTGCAAAATATTTGTACTGATCTACTTCAAAGATATTTCTATAATTACCCTAAATGCTGGGTAAATCCATAGGGGAAAATGGAGAACTCCCATAAAAGAGAGGAATTTTCAAATATATAGACTCAAATTTGAGTCTACTCAATGGAAGAGCTACTCTAGTTTTGGCTTTGTGAGCCTGAATGGTCATAAAAGAAGCTTATAGCCACCCTTAGGGGAATTCTATATGCAGAGATTTCCAAGCTCCCCTGGACAGGAGATGGGAATATGAGTTAAAGAAGATTAGTGGTTTCCAAAGCACATCCAGAGTCTCATGTCAAGAGAGGGACATAAGGTTTACACGGGTTTTTTTTTTTTCTGAATTCATTTAGGTACTTTTAAGGTAGGGTTACAGCTTTAAACTTCTCTAGGGGGTACTGGACTGGTATTTTCTGCTTTCCAACATTCTTTTAGGAAACAGTTTCTGTTTGGAAAAGGTTAGGTTTTGGAAGAGGGAGAGAATGTAGAGGAAAAGTTAGGGTTAGAGATAGTAGAGGAGGCAGGAAGAGGTTAGAGGGTTAGTAGGTAGAGGAAGGTAAAAGAAGAAATTTCCTTCTAGATTTAGTCTTCATCATAATTTAATCACATTTTAAATTTCTTTGATCAGTATTTATTATGAAGTGTTTCTTAAGCAATTTCGTTTTCTAATCTTTTCCTCCAGGACTGACTGAATAATATCTTGGCAATTCATTGAATTGTTTTCCTGAAACAGGATTCTTAGAAGGATGGCTGAAATAGACTAGTGCCTGAGAGATATAGGAAGCAATAAAAGGCCACAAAAAAAGAACTACATAAATATGCCTTCCAAGATGTTCATAGATGATACAATAGTCAATGTCTAATTTAATTCATCCTAAAAAAGTACATAATTACCCTGCACTGATGGATGGTGAATACATTTTCACTGAGTATTTTGATTTGTAAGGGTTTTTTTCTGTCTTTCTTTAGGCTTAAGGATAATATTAGGATAGCTTCTTCCTTTGATGAAAACTCTGATGACCAATCACCTATTTCAGAGTACTTACTTTGGACTAAATAAAGTCTTTTAAACTGGTCATTAGTTGATCATTCACTCTTTCCTTGTGACATAGATATTGAGTCTCTTCTTTGATGGCTAAGGTTTCCAACTGCTCCCCTAAATTAGAAGTATAAGTTTAACTTCTTTTGTATATACATAATATATTATAGCCATTATTCTTTGATGTGCCTCAAACTGTTTCTTCTCTATGTCTACATGGTGCAATCAAATTAAAAGTTATTTTCTTATGTACAGGTGACTGCATTTTTATATCTTCTAACCATAGCAGCTAACTTCAAGTGAGATGAAGAAAATGATGGGATTGATAAATAACTGTCTTCTGGACAGATTCTGTTAGGTTGTCAACCAATAAACTTTACTCTCTAGATCAATGATATCTAACGTAGTAACTATTTTCCCAATGAACTCATAATTGCCTAATCTAATGTCTCCAGTTTCATATATGAAGTAAAATCCCCTGCTTCCACCCAACCCAATAACCCACAAATAGGTTTCTTATTTGGTAGGAATAATGGGGTATACATGCCCAAGTTTATTCCATTCTTTTCACTTCCTTGTACTTCCTTCTTGTAGGCTAAAAGTGTAGAGGCCACTCACAGGCCCAATTCCACTAGTAAGCATCACAGGAACTTTGAACTATTGTGTTTCCAAAATGGACTGACTCATATACTTGTAGGCAACCTGGTAGCTTCCTAATCCCTAGTGTTCCCCAAGTTAATTCTGCATATAATGCTGACACCTGATTAGCATATCCCACTGTAGCACAAAAGCCCTAAGCTCAAGAGATCCACTAACCTTGAACTCCCCAGCTGGTATTAAAGATATATGCAACCATACCTGTCTACTTAGTTTTCAAGACCTGGCTTAAATCTTTTTGTTTTCACAAAGCTTTCCTGGATCCCCTATCATTCAACCCCAAATTGAAATGCTCTATTCTATTTTAGAGTTCTCTTGGTTCTCTGTTACCCCAAAATTCTCAATTATATCCTATTTCATGTTCTAGTTCTTATAAATGACTAGTCCCCCTTAAAGTTCTTCATGAACTATAAAATATTAAATTTTATATTTATATAAATTTATATAAATCAAAATATTTATATAAATTTATATAAATTAAAATATATGTGCTATTACTATTAATAGATTGTTAATTCGTTTAAGACAGAGAATTTTCTACCATATCTTTGTATCTTTTAAAGCATTCAACATAGGTATTATTCATCTTCATTTAGAAGAGGAACAATGACATCAAGGGGTTGATATCTTGACTTGGGTGTAGAATTGGATTTGAATGAGGCAGAAGCATAAAGTTGTTAGCCTCACTCTCTCTCTTCTATTCTTTGAAGTCCAGGAGCAAGACAAAAGTCAAGATGACAGGTGATGGTACAAGAAACATTGGATGACCTGGATGTCTTTGATTCTGATCAAGATCTAAGCACTCCGTAGTGCTTGTTTCCACTGCCTTTATGGCCATTGGAACAAATTAATCATATCTTCCCATTCTATCAAGGGAAATCTTCATATGCATGCGGTAGATATCACCCTAAACCACTGAAGGGTATGAAACCTGTTGGTTACCCTCAACCTGATTTACTCCATCTGCCAAGACAGTTTTAATGGAGCTGGGGGCTGTACATGACACAGATTCCTGGAGCCAAAGGTAATATAGTTGGGTGACTGGTAGGCACCAAAAGTAGATGAACAGCACTAAAAGGGCTTTGCAAACCATCACATCAGAGGCGTTAGTCCTCAATGCATATGACATACACATTAAGCAGAGATATACACATATAGGCTACTTAATATTTATTGAATTGCATTTCTTAAAAGTAATAATAGATTTCTTCATAGGTAGAAGAAAGTTCAGAAATCTTACAGCTTTTATTTCATTATTTTAAAACCCCTGAAAATAATAGATATTAGTTAAATACTGTTGTGAGGAAGATTAGTTAGTAATTAAGTATTAAGGATATACCTAGCAGGCTGGAGCTGGAGAATTCCAACATGGAATGAAGGAGCAGGAAGGAGGTGCTTGTGCCCTGAGAATGACTCCATTAGTGGTGGGCACAAACTGTTGTTAGCCCTGGGAGATCTCAGAGGAAAGGACACCCTGCATCCTGATTTCCCTGGGATCCTGAGTGGCGGTGATTTCCAACAAAAGGACAAGACCTATAGAGAAGCATCAAGAAGAGGAGAAGTTTGGGATCTGGTGTACAGCATCTCAAGCACACTCTTTCTTCTTGGATATCTTGGACCACCTAAGGTTTTGGCATTCTGATCATCTGTGGATTACCGTGAGATCCCCAAAGCTACCCTCAGCCCTTTAGCTGTACTGATCAAATCTGGCTGGAACCAGGTTTGATGCAGTCCTCTCTGTGACTCCTGCACTGCTCCCATGGCCCTGTCTGCTTAGATCACTAAGTTAGTGTAGAGAAGTCCTCCCCTTGCCCTGTGGTTTTGTCATTAGGTTTTAAGTATAGAAATCCCTTTCCCACCTTTTAGGTAAACATAATTAAACCAGTTAAACCCTTTTACCTTGCCTGCTTGTTTCTAGGGGAAGCTGGGTGACAGTTAAGACCAACTGCTGTTCCTGTGTTAATCCAGTAAACTCTGGTCTTTCCATCCTGGTCCAGTCTCTCCTAGGTCTTTCCATCCTGGTCCAGTGTGTATACCCACAACTATTTAGATTTATTGTAACATCCCTGGTTCCCTCCATTACCTATTTTCACAATACCAAGTTCATATGATTAGTCAGTGTCAGGGCTGCAAATCAATCTAGCCAAGGTTACACATTCGAAGATTATTGTTTATTTGGATTGCACCATGAATATTTGAACCCTCTTTCTTTGGGGAGAGACAAAGAGGCAGAGACAGAAAGATAGACAAAGATACAAAAATAAAGAGATGGAAAGACATAGAAAGAGAAAGAGAATGAAAGAGAGAAAATAACAGAGGCAGAAAGACAAAGAGACACAGAGAGACAGACAGAGACAGAGTCAGATAGAGAGACAGAGAGAGAATTTATAAACACAGTCTTGTCATGAAATCTATGCAATTTGTCCTGATGTTCTTCTTGTTTTTCCTTAACCTAAAAATAAGCCTACATTTATCTATAGGAAAAAATATACAAAGGCTTGGACATCAAGCGAACACTGGTTATGGTTAATAATATCTATTTGCCATGCAATGACAAAATAGGTGAGAGGGAAGAAGAGTAGATTTAAATTCACCCAATCTCAGTGCACAGCAAATTCTGTCCAGAAATGTCACTCCTTAAGCAGGCCAGTACATCATACCAGTCTTTAAGTGCTCATGATTATATTAATTTCGGATTAGAAAAACTATTCATTTGCAATGGTCTGATTATTGTCTACTCTTGGGGCTCAAAAGTGCACTGATTTTTCCACTTGTGATCCTTCATTCCCTCTTTTCAAATGATAAAAATGATACCTTCAATTTAGTCCTCTTGTAGATAAGAGATTATATTCTAGTGCAAAAATAAAGCAAAATAGGGTTCCGGGTTAAGATGGCGGCAGAGTTACAAGCAGCTCTTAACCTCTCCTGACCGAAACACACAAGACTCCTCAAGGGGACATAAAAACAAGTCCAGACGAACGGAGGAACCCCACAACAGGGTGCAGAGTGGAAGGTACGTGGAATCGGGACATTTCCATGCTATAAAGGGGAGAAACAGCTCTCACTAAATCGCAGGCTGAGTAACCACCCCACCCCCAACCCCTCCACACACAACACCTATAGCACCGAAGCCAGCTAAAAAGAAAGAGAGCAAGTTTGGGGCACCCATCAAGTCATTGGCAGCTCCGGGGCCTGTTCCTGAGAGCAGCAAGATTTGGGACCCCAAAAAGCCAAAGAACGCACGCGAACTCTGAGCGCGGGAGCGACGGAGGCGCAGGAGGAGGCAGAAACAGCCATGAGCTAAAGCTCTGAAATCCTGAGTGGGGAACCAGTGTAGACGGGTATTCGCCTGTGGAAGCAGTGCCCTGAGACTTGTAAAGAAACCTCCTGGAGAGGATCAAGCAAGGGGGTCGACCAGGGGGCTTGACCTTGGAAAAAAACAGACCTCAGACCTCAGGAGCCAAAAGACCACAGACAGTCTCTCAGTGCGAGGATAAAGCTGAGAAGCTGCTGGGCTAATGATGGCTACCCAGACTCAGGAAGTTCAGAAGAGAAAGATTAACAACAAGAAAAAGAAGTCTTTAACACTCGACAACTTTTACACAGAGAAAATCCAGACAACCGAGCAAACAGAGGAGGAGAACAAACAAGGATCCGGACCCTCCTCAAATAAGGAAAACAGGTCATAAGCTATGGAAGAGTTCAAAACTGAGATTCTGAGGAAGATGGAAGAGATCTGGCAAGAAAATAACAGTTTAAAAGGTAAAATCTTGCAATTAGAAAGTGAGGCTCAGAAATCAAATGAACTGATAAGCAAATTGAACCAGATTGAAAAAGAAAACCAAAAGATCATAGCTGAAAACCAGTCCCTAAAGGCTAGAATTGAGCAGTTAGAAGCTAATGATCTCTCAAGACAACAAGAACAAATAAAACAAAGCCAAAAGATTGAAAAAATAGAAGGAAACATGAAATATCTCAATGAGAGAGTGACAGACCAAGAAAACCAGTCTAGAAGAGACAATTTGAGAATCATTGGTCTTCCAGAAAAAGCAGAAATTAATAGAAACTTACACTCCATACTAAAAGAAATTATTCAGCAAAATTGCCCTGAAGTCCTAAAACAAGAGGGCAATATAGGCATTGAAAGGATTTATAGAATACCCACTACATTCGATCCAGGTAAGAAAACTGCCAGAAATATAATTGCAAAATTCAAGAGATTTCAAGCAAAGGAAAAAATCTTACAAGAAGCCAGAAAGAGACAATTCAAATATCAAGGAACACCAATCAGGATCACACAGGATCTGGCAGCCTCCACGCTAAAAGACTGTAAGGCCTGGAATACAATATTCAGAAAGGCAAGAGAGCTGGGCCTGCAACCACAGATCAACTACCCATCAAAATTGACTATATATTTCCAGGGGAAAGTATGGGCATTCAACAAAATTGAAGAATTCCAAGTATTTGTACAGAAAAGACCAGGGCTAAATGGAAAGTTTGATACCCAACCACAAAAATTGAGGGAAACATGAAAAGGTAAATAAGAAACAGAGGGGAAAGAAAGAAAACTTATAATTTTTAAATTTGCCTTTTTAAGGGCCTCAATAAGATCTAATTATCTGTATTCCTATGTAGAGAAATGTTATGTATAATTCTCTGTAGTGAACTCTATTCACTATTATAGTATTCACTATTATAGTAATCAGAAAAATAATTCACAGGGTGAGGGTGGAACACTAAATAATCTAAGATGGCATGGGGGATGGGAAAGAGGGGGTGAATAGCAGGGGACACCAAGAGAAACTTGAGTGAATAAGAAAAATGGGATATTCTATTATACACAAAGAGGGCATGGGAGGGAGAGGGGACAAATACTATTATAAGAAGGAGAGGAAGAGAGCATTAAGAGGTAATAATCAAACCTTACTCTCAGTGTAATCAACCCGGAGAGGGAAGAGTAGCTATACTATCCATTGGGACATAAAACTCTTATCTAACCCTTCTGGGAAAGTCAGAAGGGATAAATCAAGGGAAACAGGGGAGTGGGGAGGTCAAAAAAAGGGAGGGGAGAAGAAGGGAGAGGCAATTCATAAGGCCATTAAAAACAAAAAGGGGGGGAAATAAGGGAAGGGGTAGAAAGGGAAGTTAGTCAAGGGAGGAGATAAGGGATAGGGTCTTAATAGCAAACCACTGGTTTTAAAGGAAATAGTTTAAGGAGAAGGGGTAGGAATAGGGGAGGAAACGAAAATGTCAGCAAATGCACAACTGATGATTATAACTCTGAATGTGAATGGGATGAACTTGCCCATAAAACGGAAGCAAATAGCAGAGTGGATTAGAAACCAAAATCCTACCATATGTTGTCTACAAGGAACACATATGAGACAGGTGGACATACACAAGTTTAAGGTTCAGGGCTTGAGCAAAATCTTTTGGGCATCAAATGAGAAAAAGAAGGCAGAAATGGCTATTATGATTTCTGACAAAGCCAAAGTAAAAATAGATATGATTAAAAAAGACAGGGAAGGTCAGTACATCCTGATTAAAGGCAGTATAAAAAATGAGGAAATAGCACTGCTCAATATGTATGCACCAAGTGGCATAGTATCCAAATTCATAAAGGAAAAACTGGCAGAGCTCAAGAAGGAAATAGATAGTAAAACCATACTAGTGGGAGATCTAAATATTCCTCTTTCAGATCTAGATAAATCAAACCAAAAAATAAATAAGAAAGAGGTAAGAGAGGTGAATGAAGTCCTAGAAAAATTAGATTTAATTGATATGTGGAGAAAAATAAATAGGGACAAAAAGGAATATACCTTCTTTTCAGCTGCACATGGCACATTCACAAAGATTGACCATGTTATAGGGCATAGAACCATTGCAAACAAATGCAAACGAGCAGAAATAATAAATGTAACCTTCTCAGATCATAATGCAATAAAAATAATAATAAGTAAGGGCACCTGGACAGGAAAATCAAAAACTAATTGAAAATTAAATAATATGATTCTCCAAAACAAATTAGTAAAAGAAGGAATCATAGAAACAATCAATAATTTCATTGAAGAAAATGACAATGATTAGACATCCTACCAAACTCTGTGTGATGCGGCCAAGGCAGTACTCAGGGGAAAATTTATAGCAGTACCAGATATTAAACTATACTATAAAGCAGCAGTCATCAAAACAATATGGTACTGGCTAAGAGATAGAGAGGAGGATCAATGGAATAGACTGGGGATAAATGACATCAGCAAGACAGTGTATGATAAACCCAAAGAGCCCAACTTTTGGGACATGAATCCACTCTTTGACAAAAACTGCTGGGAAATTTGGAAAACAATATGGGAGAGATTGGGTCTAGATCAACATCTCACACCCTACACCAAGATAAATTCAGAAAGGGTGAACAACTTGAATATAAAGAGGGAAACTATAAATAAGTTAAGTGAACACAGAATAGTATACTTGTCAGATCTCTGGGAAAGGAAAGACTTTAAAACCAAGCAAGAGTTAGAGAAAATTACAAAATGTAAATTAAATGGTTTTGATTATATTAAACTAAAAAGTTTTTTACAAACAAAAACCAATGTAGTCAAAATCAGAAGGGAAACAACAAATTGGGAAAAAATCTTTATAACGAAAAACTCTGACAGGGGTCTAATTACTCAAATATACAAGGAGTTAAAACAATTGTATAAAAAATCAAGCCATTCCCCAATTGATAAATGGGCAAGAGACATGAATAGGCAATTTTCAAGTAAAGAAATCAAAAGTATCAATAAGTACATGAGAAAGTGTTCCAAATCTCTAATAATTAGAGAAATGCAAATCAAAACAACTCTGAGGTATCACCTCACACCTAGCAGATTGGCTAAAATGAAAGAAGGGGAGAGTAATGAATGTTGGAGGGGATGTGGCAAAATTGGGACATTAATGCATTGCTGGTGGAGCTGTGAACTGATCCAGCCATTCTGGCTGGCAATTTGGAACCATGCTCAAAGGGCTATAAAAGAATGCCTGCCCTTTGATCCAGCCATACCATTGTTGGTTTTGTACCCCAAAGAGATCATAGATAAACAGACTTGCACGAAAATATTTATAGCTGTGCTTTTTGTGGTGGCAACAAACTGGAAAAGGAGGGTATGTCCTTCAATTGGGGAATGGCTGAACAACTGTGGTATATGCGGGTGATGGAATACTATTGTGCTAAAAGGAATAATAAACTGGAGGAGTTCCAGGTGAACTGGAAAGACCTCCAGGAATTGATGCAGAGCGAAAGGAGCAGAGCCAGAAGAACATTGTACACAGAGACTGATATACTGTGGTAAAATCGAATGTAATAGGCTTCTGTACCAGCAGCAATGCAATGACCCAGGACAGCTCTGAAGGACTTATGGTAAAGAACGATACCTACATTCAGAGGAAGAACTGCAGGAGAGGAAACATATAAGAAAAGCTACTGCTTGAATGCATGGGTCGGGGTGGACATGATTGGGGATGTGGACTCGAAACTACCACACCAATGCAACCACCAACAATTTGGAAATCGGTCCTGATCAAGGACACATGACAAAACCAGTGGAATTGTGGGTCGGTCATGGGTGGGGGGAGCGGGGGGGGGTGAGGGGGAAAGTAGGAGCATTAATCATGTAACCATGTTAAAAATGATTATTAATAAATGTTTAAATTAAAAAAAATAAATAAAGCAAAATAAAATAACATATTAATGATAAATGATATTTATATTTAAGGTCTTTAAGACTGGAAATCTGTATTTTTGTCAAAATAATTATAATATATATCATATATTATGTTATATATTATAGGTATCAGTCTCCCCATTTTACAAATATGGATTCTGTAGATCCCAGAGGTCAAATCCAAATATTACAGAGAAAAATCCTTTTAGACTTTGAGTTTAATACTCTTCCTATTATGAGAAATCATTCTGTGAGGGTCTTCTACAATTAACAAAAGCTTATTTTACTTTTACTATTTTGCAAGGAAGGAAACAGAAAAGAATTGGGAGACTTGACCTTTGTTATACAGTATATCAACATTATAGCAAGGATAAACAAAATAGAATATCCCTATTCCAAATTTCCCTTTTCCTTACATATTCCTTTAAAACATAAATATCTCTTTTGTCTTGCTTTATTTCCTCCAAAAATTTAAAATGAAGTGTTGTTCTGGTCTATATTTTATTTTTCATTCTCAAAGCTCTGGCAACATACATTGAAGTTAACTGCCTCATGCACATCTGTGAAATTCCCAAGTAAACATCAATGACAGAAGACAATCTCTTTTTTCACCCTTAGAAGAGGCCCCACTTTGCATAGAAATGTGTTCTCTCCTGAGAAGGGAAAATACATGATAAAAAGTACTAATTCTTATAAAGTGGATGTTTTTTAATGTGATGATAATAAATGAGGAAAGACAAAAGACTGTAATTCCTTTTGGAAATTTTGAATTTCCTCCAGGTGTTTGTCATTGCCTAAGAGAGAATTTCAGCTTGCATCCATGACAGAGAGAAAAGTAGATTCAGATACATGGATACTCAAGAGAATTTCCTTTGGAATAACGTTATTCTGCCTAAGATAAGTTTTTGTTTTTAAAAGTTCATGGTCTATTCATTCCTAGTTCATTATTAGCTTTCCCAGGATATTAATAAATCATTTTGCAATGTTCATTATAATGGATTTGTATTTTCTAGAAGAATATTGATTCTATATGTTTAAAAAGGAGACACCAGGAGACTGGTAAAAATAGGTTATAGAGAAGAGAGAAAGTAAGAATGAGAAGTTTCAGAGAAAGTTAAAACTAGCTAATATCTTCTCCTTACTGAAGTGTCAACAGAGAAAAATGTTATTGTGAAATTTAGGAAGGAAGAGATCCTAAGCAGAGGGCCTGTGGTCCTCATACAAGATGGGGTAAAAGGGCAGCAGGATGATAAAAGATAATGGCCAAGGTAGAGGAGAATCATTTCAAGCTGTAGTCAAAGGTTTTGGTTCATGTTTCAAGTATTTTGCTCTGGGGGGTAGTTTTCAATTAATCCCTGCTAATAGGTTAGTTAGTAAAGTAAGGTCCTAAAGTTCCTGGGGGAATTTATATTTTAATAGAGGGCAGTAGAATTTAAAAAAAATATCAAGGCCTCAGGGAATGAATCTTTATTAGTAGAATGTCAGTCTCTAAGATGGGTGGTCCATTCAAGGTACTTACTTTAAGTGGCTCTATGTTTTCTATCTACTGTACTGATCCAGGATTTCATTTTTTTAAAAGGCTTATGAAATAATTAAATATCCATGTAAAGGAGAAAAATATCTTTAATAATATAGAAACATTCAAACATCATTGAAGAAAATAACTGAATGTGATCTGTGGAATGAAAACATAGGGGAAAACCAGAAATAAATATATTTGAGCAATTGGAAGAAACTAAATGATTATGTGTTGTTTATATTCTTAGAGGGAGGAGAGACAATTTTCTCTTCAAAATCACTCACTGACAGAAAAAAGAAAAACAAATGTATATTCTCGATTATGGAATTATTCCATTTTAATGGAGTGAAGAGATGTCAAAAGGAAGGGGAAGGGAATAAACCATAGAAGAAATGGAGAGGAAGTTAATATTTATTTTAATTGGAAAATGTGAGAATAAAAATTAAAGAAGCACTGGTGATTTGTCGACATTTAATGAATATTATTTTTATCCTAACTGGGCAAAAAAATGAAAAAAAAATCTGTAGGTAATCAGACAATGAAAAGGTGATTTAAGAAGAGGGAATTGTCATAAGCAAATTTAAAAAATTAAGAGTAATCATAATATGGGAATTGAAAGGAGAGGCAAAATATTTGAGAAGTATGGATTAGACAAATTTAGATGACTAGTATGAATCCTTTTCTTTTCTTTTACTAATTTTATTTAATAAAGAGTGGGTTAGGGTACAAAGAGAAGGGGGAGAAGTACAAAAAATAGTGGAGAAAAATTCCAACTTAACAGTGATAACTCTAAATGTGAGCTAGAACAATTAATTCATAAAACTTAATAGGACAGCAAAATGGATTAGAAAATCCAACAATATGTTGTTGGCAACAATTATATTTGAACAATAAAGATGAATTGTTTGTGAATTTTGATTTTTTTTTTAATTTACTGTCCTTTAGGTTTTATTGAGTAGTTGATTTGATTCACTTTCATATATTACTCTTCATGTGTTCACATTTCCTTTATATACCTGCCCTACGTCAGGTCTATTATGCATGTCTTCTAGCTTTCTAGAAAAGACTTTAATAATCATTTTTAGAGGAAAACCTAGATGTAAGGAAAATTTAATTTTTGTTTCAGAGATTGGTATGAAGAGCATAATGTATGTCTAGTTTCATACTCTGGAAGCCATAATAAAATGGGCTGTCAAGAGTCTACTAAGCTTCATGGGAAGTAGGTGTCCTTGCCCTCTGAATCTGAAGATTATTCTAGATTGAAATACAATACTCGTTTTCTTGACAGAGCTGTTGTAATAAGAAAATGGGGAAGATGATTGTGGGGAAGGATGCTACTTGGAAATTTTTTTAAAAAAGCTTTTTCTAAAAAGCTATACACATATAAAAAAAACCTAGAATCTCTATTCAGTCAGTCAGTAAACATTTATTAAGGAATTATGATGTAATAGGCACTATGCTAATATCTAGTCAGACAAAAACAGTGAGAAGATAGTACCTTCCTTTAAGAAGCTCACTATCTATTGTGGGAGACAAGAAATAATTTCAGAAAATTCTGGTAATCATATAATAGATGAAGAAAATTATTTTTTCACCAGTCTCTCTGATAGAATGACAAGATGAGAATTCAAATTAGTAGCTGGTTGATGAAAGATATTAGAATTAGAAAGGATTTTATGGAGAGCTAGCATGCTGTGGTGAAATTAATGCAAGAATTTGGGTCAGAGCAGTTGTTTTCTAATATTTATTACATTTATGGGAAAATAATGAATAATGGAGGGGATGTGGCAAAATCGGGACACTAATGCATTACTGGTGAAGTAGTGATTTGATCCAGCCATTCTGGAAGGCAATTTGGAATTATACCCAAAGGGCTTTAAAAGAATGCATATCCTTTGATCAAGTAATACCACTACTAGGTTTGTACCCCAAGGAGATAATAATGGAAAAAGTTTGTACAAAAATATTCATAGCCGTGCTCTTTGTGGTGGCAAAAAATTGGAAAATAAGGGGGTGTCCCTCAATTGGGAAATGGCTGAATAAATTGTGGTACAATGGTACCTTGATACATGAGCACCTTAAGTCACAAGCAATTTGACATATGAGCAGTCATGTTGGAGATTTTTTGCTTTAAATCACAAGTGGATATTTGAATCACAAGCTTCCACCACCCTCCACTAGATAGCCTGCAGATGTTTGGTTTCCCAAGTAACATGAGGCTGTCTCATTCAGTTCAGTGTTTATCTGGCCATGTGAGCATCTGTACTGAATTGCTTTTGTTTGACTTTGACAACCTGGTTGAGAAGCAGAGGGAGGAACTGATGATGAAGGAATTGAAGGAGTTACAGCAGCAAAAGCAAATGGAGGTTTCGCAGGAAATTAGTGGGGAGGAGCTTGAGGTGAATGAGGTAATCAATACAGCAAGATTAATGAAATATTGAGGACTTGGGAAAAATTAAACAATTTATTGAAAAGACACACCCAGAAAAAGTTGCAATAGGTCATACATTGAAACTGTGTAGTAACACTTGTTTCACACATTATAAATGTCCTGAAAAGGATACAAACTTCCATGGAAAAGTTTTTTGGGGTCAGAGTAGATTAATTGCATTTCTATTCATTTAAAAGGGGAAATTCAATTTGACACATGACCTTGGCCATTGAACAAATGAAACTTGTGTGTCAAGGGACCATTGTATATGATAATGATGGAATACTATTGTGCTATGAGGGACAATAATTGTTTCATTTCCATATGAGCTGGAAAGACCTCCATTAACTGATGCAGAGCAAGATGAGAAGAACCAGGAGAACATTGTATGTAGAAACTAAAACATTGTGGCACAATGAAATGCAATAGACTTTCCTACTAATAGCATTGCACTATTCCAGGACAATCCAGAGGAATTTATGAGAAGGAATGCTATCTACATCAAGAGAAAGAACTGTGGGAGTAGAAATACAGAAGGAAAACATGTGATTTATCTCTCTATTACAAAATGAATAATATGGAAATAGATATTGAGTGATAATACATGTATAACCCAGTGGAATTGCTTGTCAGCTCTGGGAGGGGAGAGAGAAAAGGAGAAGGAAAGAACATGAATCATGTAAGCATGGAAAAATACTTTAAAATAAATTAATAAGCAATTAATATTTATCACACTTATGAATCTGAGGAAGTCATTGAAAGTCTTTGCCCCTCAATTTCCTTATCTTTAAAATAAAGATGTTGGACTTGAAGAATTCTCAAGTCCTTTGTAGTGTCAAATCCATAATCATTTAATCAAAAGTCTTGTCTCTAAAGATGAGATAACTGAAAATTTAATGATGTTTGACAAAAAAAAATGATGAATGTTGAAATGGATTTGGTAAAACTAGGACACAAATACACTGTTGGTGGAACTGTGAACTGATGATACAACCTCTTTGGAGAGAAGTTTAGAACTATATTCAAAGAGCTATAAAATTGTACATATGCTTTGATCCAGTAATACCATTACTAAGTTTTTATCGCAAAGAACTGAAAGATAAGGGAAAAGGACCTAATTGTACAAAAATATAGTTGTTCTTTTTGTGGTAGCCAAGAACTAGAAACTGAATGTCCATCAATTGGGGAATAGCTGAACAAGTTGGGATATTTAATTGTAATGGAATACAGTTGTGACATAAGAAATGATGAATAAGAAAATCATACATGCACCCAAAAGAAAAACTAAAAAGACATGAAATGATAAAAAGTGAAGTGAACATAATCAGAGAAATATTGTACACAGTAATAGCAATAATGTACAATGTTCAACTGTGACCGATAACTTTTACCAGCAATGAAAGGATCCAAGACTACTAAAAGGGACTCATGATGAAAAAAGCAATCCACAATCATAGAAACAACTGATTGAATCTGAATGCATATTGAAGCATATAAATAAAGTCTCTATTTCCTCAATGAATTTTTCTCTAGTATAGGCAATATATGAAGAACATGGAATCATATGATATATGGTTAACATATATCATATTGCCTGCCATCTTGCATGGGGGAAGGCTGGAATAAAGATAACATGGATCTCAGTATGTCAGAAAATGATTATTAAAATGTACTGACATGTAAAGAGTAAAATAAAAAGAAGTTAATGATGTTCATAGAATCACCCAGAATTATAGGTAGGATTTGAACCCAATTATATGGATTCCATATTCAGTCTTCTTTCTGCTGTCCATGACACTGCTTAATCCTTTGATTCTATTCTAAAAAAAACAGAGGTACAAAAATAGATTAAAAAGTCTACAACAATGCAGTTTTGAAAATTGCTTTTCTACATTGTTTGATCTCTGATAAGCTTTTCTAAATTTGTTCAGCTCCCAATTGAGTCAGGGTTTCAATTTTCCTTAAAAAAATTTAGAGATAAAGATACTGTTTTATTTCACATTCTTTAAAACAAATTCTTCCATTTCCTTGATCAAGAATATCATGTACCTTTAGCACAAAAATTGTTGCTGTTCATCCTTTTTTTCTGGAAGATAATCAATGACATCATGGGAAGAGTTGCACAAAATTGTCAGCATCCCTCTTCCAGAATCATCAAAATTCAGTTACAAGACAAAGATATAAATATGATTAATGATGCCTGCAGATGCAATGAAGTGCTCCATAGTGCCTGTTTAAGCTGCTTTCATGGCCATGGAACAAATTATTCTCATCTCCTAATTCCATCAAGGAAAATCTTCACATTCTTGGACCCAACATCCCACTAAGTCACTGAGGGGTTTGAATTCTCTCAGTTATTCTCAACTGGTTTAGCCTGTCTGCCAAGATGGCTTTATTGGGTTATGGCTGTCAAGGATGCTACAACTTCTTAGACCCACAAGTGAGAATTGAGTAACAGGTAGATATCAAAGGTGGGTGAGCAGTCCTTAAAAAATGCCTAACAAGCCCTCGCACTAGAGATGTTATTCCTCTCTGAACACCTCCATTTGCCCCAGCATAATCGTACATATGTACTCACCAAAAAAGCAATACAATCACTATTCATGAGACAGGGAACATGATTATTCTTATCAGGGTATATTTTTTAATAGCATCTAAAATCTGTGGGCCAAATTCCACTGATTAACTATTTTTGTATACTCTGCCAAGTTAAAAAAAATAAATCGTATTTGAAAAAAATATCAAAAATAAAGCAGTTGGTTAATTCTTTATTCATCAGCTAGGGCTATATAAAAACAGGTAGACTGGTCAATTTAAACTATAGGATATAATCTTCAGACTACTGCCTTACATATCCAATGAGTACCTCCATTTGCTTCAGTTTCTGAAGAGTTACCATTAGCAAAGTTAATCAATGATTTCCATATTTAAATACAAGATGGGGATCTCAAGATTATGACATGAAGTCCTACTGTGTACTTTGCAACTGGTATTTTCCTGTTCTAAAACAGCTTTGACCCCTCCACTGCTGGCAAAGTGGCCTGCAGAGTTATTGAAACTTTTGTACTTTGGAAGGCAAAAATTAAGTGCTTCTGAGATTTTAAGAAAAAGTATTTCACATAAAGCACTTAGTCTTGAGTATTACATGAGGGCAGCAGTTGGTGGTACATTGAAATTGTTCTCCTTTACAAAACAAGTAGGCATAGACTGAGCTGAAAAAATGGGAATGCTGATCCAAATTCCCCAGACACACACACACACACACACACACACACACACACACACACACACACATATGCACACATTCTCAGATGAAAGTACCTTCAACTTTCATGCTCCTTTTGGCAAAAAACCCAAAACTTGATGGTCTTAGCATTCTTTCTCTGTGATCTATAAACTAATTTATTTCTCTCTCTTTCGGAGGGCTTTTTCCTACTGAAGTTATCTCTTTCCATTTGCTTTTATTAGTTGTTTTTATAACCACAGGACTAAAAAGAACCTGAGGAGGCCTAAAGATAGAGAATTACACCCCCACATTGACTGAATTCTCTCATTTTCTTTCCTTTAGCAGTGTTCTGACTGCTGAAAAACAAAGAATGACAATAGTAGCCCAAGACTTTTAGGGAGTTAAAGTCCATATCCTTAATAAAATTAATGACGACTTCAAGTTTAGATAGCTATTTTAGTATGCCAAGAGCTTTTATCACAATTACAAAGTATTATTATAATTTCATCACTGAGGGGAAACTGATGCTCAAAGATATTGTGATTTACCCATAATAATATGGCTAGTAATTTTCAGAGCTGACAATCTTGTCCCAATATTTTTGTGCCCAAATTCATTCTATTTTTTCCAATTATTATCTTATGAATACTTCTGTGATAAGATACTGGCCAAGGAGGAAAGTACTGGAAGTATTTTCAAAGGTCCTATGTGGATATTTTAAACTATTTTTCAAGTCAGTAATAATGTAGATGGAATGGTACAACTCTCTACTGAAGAGTATACAAAGGAGTTTTTTGAGAATGTCCTATTGGCATATTATATAATATAAGAAAGCCCTATATTTGGCTGCTGAGCAGGAAATAGGTATGTATACCAAAGACACCAACAGGTTGACTCTCTCTTATTTCCTGCCATCAATGAGAAAAAAGGATAATTCTCTAAAACAAATTAACAGTATCAAAACCAAAAAAGTTAATACCCCATGAATAAGGATGAAATTACTACATTAAAGCTATTTTGTCCATTATATATCAATTAAATTATCAATCTAAGTGAAATGGATTAATATTTATCAGAATATATGTTCTCCAGAGTAACAGAAAAGGAAATACAATACTTATCCTTACCTTAGAAAAAGAAACTGAACCAACCATAGATGAGCTCTGAAAAAGAAATAAATTCACAATACCAGATCAATTTACAAGTGAATGCTACTAAACATTGAAGAACTATTAGTTCTAATTATAAACAATTTGAAAAAATGGGTAAAGGAGTCTTAATAAATGCCTTCTATGAAACAAGCACTATTTTGACAACTGAAAAAGAAAAATCAAAAACCAAAAAAGAGAACTATTTATCAATATTCTGAATGAATATTGATGTAGTATTTTGAAATATAATACTAAAAAGGAGACTATAGTAATATATGATGAATAGTATGTACTAGATAGAATATATATATATCTTTATATATATATATATCACAAATACCATTCTAGTTTGATATTAGGAAAACAATAAATATAATTGACTATAACAATAACAAAAACAATAAAAATCATACAATTATATCAATAGATTCATAAAACCCTTTTGATAAAATCATTCTACTAGAAAGAAGAATAGTAGAATGATAATATCTATTTAAAACAAAGTGCACACATTAATAGGGATCAAAACTGATACATGGTTTAGACATAAAGGGTTATAGCATAAGAACTTAAAAAAATTAATGCTCATACCTATGGGTAAGAGGAGAATTTATAACCAAAAAAATAAAATAAAGAGGATCATGAGAGGTGAAAGGGATAATTTCAATTATATAAAACTAAAAAAATTGCACAATTAAAAACAATGCTTTCAAAATTAGAAAGGAAGCAGAAAACTGTTGAAAACAAGAGTTAATTTCTCTGATAAAGAACTCATTTCTCAAATATTTAGGGAACTGAGCCAAATTTATATAAAAAAAGTCATTCTGCAGTTGATCAAAGGTCAAATCATATGAATGGGCACATTTCAGAAGAAGAAATCAAAACTCCCCCAAAGTCTCCAAACACATACAAAAAATATTGCTCAAAAAAAGGAAAGCAGGAGGAACATGTTACACTGGAGTAAAAAGAAAGTGAAGCCCAGGGAGTTCAGTATCTATGGGAACTGGAAGGGAAAGGACTAGCGCAATATGCTACTATAGTGCCAGAGGCTACAAAGTGATAAAGTGAGACAAGCCTAGCCTAAGCCACTCAGCACTGGTAGCTGGCAGAAAGGGCACAAACATAATGCACTCTGACATGGCCTAATGCAGTGAAGCTGCCAAAACTTAAGGTAGTGAAGCAGCAGAGTGATGACCAGCCAATCCCAAAAGACAACAAGGGAATTGGCAGAATGGAGAATGAAACCCAACTGGACAAAACAGCTATGTCTCCCTATAGAAATCCAGTAGGTCTACCTGCTTGACAGATACATTGCAGTAAACAAAGGAAGCCAGGTATACCCTAAGTACCAGGAAAGAGCACCCTGTAAGCTTGGAACATTAATCCCCCTACTTCAGGAGCAGAGAAGAACATCAAGAGAAAGATAATGTAACATGAAAAAATATAACAAGAAAAAATAAGCAAAAAAAAAAAAAAGAAAAGAAAAGAAAAATGTGACCTTAGAAAGTTACTTTAGTGTCAAGGAAGATCAAAAAAAAAAAAAACGCAGAAGAGGACAATGATGAAAAAAAGGAAACATATGAAGCCTCAAAGGAATGGGTGAAAGGAAGTCAGGCCCCAAAAGAACCAAAAGAAGAACTTAAAAGAAGTTTAAAAAATAAAATAAGAGAATGGACAGAAAGTCACAACAACTGGAAAAAAGTCCCTGAAGAAACCATATCAAGAATAGTAGAAAAGTAAAGAGAAGTACAAAAATACATTGAAGAAAATAAATCTATAATAATTGGAATTGGACTAAATGGAAATAGAGGTAAAGAAATAAATACACTGAGGAAAACAACTTCGAATTGGCCAAATAGAAAAGGAAACACAGAAATAAAGAAGAAAATAACTGCTTAAGGATTAAAATTGGACCAATAGAAGCTAATGAATATAGAAGATATCAGGAAACAATAAGACAAAATCAAAGGAATTAAAAAAAACATAATGAAATTTGAAATAGCTCACTGAAAAAACAACTGATGAGGAAAGTAGATCCAGGAGTGATAATCTAAAGACAATTCAAATACTTGTAAGTCATGATAAAAAAAAAGAGCCTGGACACCATATTGCAAGAAATCATCAGAGAAAACTTCCCTACTATCCTTGAAAATAGAATTTGAAAGAATCCACCAATTACCTTTTAATGTAAACCGCAGAATAAAATATCCCAGAACTAATAGAAAAAAATTCCAAAACTCCCATACCAAGGAAAAAGTACTACAAAGATCCAGAAGGAAACAAGCATAATTTGTGGAGCCACTGCCAGGATTATACGGGACCTAACTGTTTCAACATTAAAGGGCTACAAGTTATGGAATATGATATTCAGAAAGCCAAAGGATTTAGGATTACAACAAAGAATTACATACTGAGGAAAACTAAGCATAATCCCCTAGTAGGGGGATTGAAATTTATTGAAATAGAAGACTTCTGGACTTCTCTTACAAATGAACTGAAAAGAAAATTCAAAGAGTAAAGTCAACATTCAGCAGAAGCATAAAAATGTAAAGTGTAAAGTTAAGGGTTTCAGGAAGATTGGATTAAGTTCTTTCATAACTGGGAAGGTAATAATTTAGATACCTAATATATGTTAAGGTACCTAAAGTACTCAAAATACAAAAGCATTTTAACATACTTAAGAATTTTAACACTACTAAAGCAATGAGAAGTATACATAGAAAGAAGAAGGGTATTGAGCTGAATAGGAAGGGCTGAAATCCAGAAACAAAGAATGGAAAAGAGGAACACATACGGACAAAAGAAAAGGAGAGAAAGAAGGGGGTAAACTGTCTCTCATGAAGAGGTACATATGAATCAATACATGATAAGAGAAGACGGGGGCTTTTGTGGGAAATACTTGAACTTTGCTTTCACTGGAATTAGGTCAAAGTGAAAATAACATTATTACTCAAGCAGCAATAGAAAACTTTACCCTATCCAGGAGTAGAAAAGGAGGAATAAGAGTAGGGGGAGGTTTGTAAAAAAGGAGGGCAAATTGGGGGAGGCAGTGTTCAGAAGCAAAATGTGTGAACTGGGAAATTTTGAAAGGAGAGAGTGAGAAAGGTAAATAGGGGAAAATAAGATAGAGGGTCATATTAACTGTGAATGTGAATGGAATGAATTTACTCATAAAATAAAAAAGGTAGTGGAATGCATTACAAAAACAGAATGCTACAATATGTTGTCTATAAGAGACACATTTAAAACAGGGATACACATAGAGTAAAAAGTAAGGGGCTAGAGTAGAATTTACTAGGCCTCACTTTACTCTTCTAAGAATTAGCTCAATAGAGGAGTAACATACATAATTAGGTACAGAAATCTATCTTATCTTGCAAGTGGGGGGTGGAGCCAAGATGGTGACTGGCTTAGGATCACCTAAAGCCATAACCTTTCCTAACAGTCCTTCCAAACCAATATTCACATCTTGCTTCAAAGCAAACATAAATCCAAACCCAACAAGAAGTCACAAGATTCTCCTACCGAAAACATTGAAAGGTAAGCACAATCCATCTATTTTCATGGGAAAAGAGAAAGGCAATCTCCTAGACCTAGCTCACTGAGACCTCCGCTACTTGGACTATGTAAGTCATTCCACAGACATGGCAGCCATGAGGGTTTGCCTCTGACCCACCACACATGGCCCAGGTCTCTGATAATGGCTAGCAGGGAAGAATTTGGGGGGGGGCACTAGGCAGGACATTATCCCCCACCCACCATGCTGAGACCTGGCTACAGTGAAAAATTTGTGCCAGGGCAGGCTAGCACAGCATGTTAGTTCAACAAGTTGAATCCAGTTTACTAGCAAAGAATCAAGAAAAGAGAAGATTTGGCCTCAGGGCAGAAAAGCTCAAACAATGTGGTTAAGTAAATCAATAGAGGGACAAGTCTATATAGTCCATAGAGCTGAAGAAAAAAAATTACATTAAATGAGTGAATGAAAGGGAAAAAAAAAGCTACAATGGGAAGTTTCTTTGAGGGTAAAAACCAAAGAACAGAACCAGTGGATAAGGATGATATTCAGGAAACATTAAGCAAAGCCTCAAAAAGCCAGAGAATTGGATGCAGCCTATGAAGGAACTCAAACAAGAATTTAAAAATCAAAGACTGAAGAAAAATGGAAAAGTGAAAATAGTAGCCTGAAAAAAAAAGGTCATCTAGAAACAGAAGTACAGGCAATGAAAGCAGAATTGACCTACTGGAAAAAGATACCAAAAAATAAAAAACAACAACAACAACAAAAAAAACAGAAGAGAAGAATGAATTGAAAGGAAGGATGGACCAAAAGGAAAAGAAGAATCAAAAGGATGTGGAAGAAATTCAGACTTTAAAAATTAGCATTGGGCAATTAGAATCTAATGACCTCATGTGATACCAAGACATAATAAAACAAAATCGAAAGAATGAAAAATTTGAAGATTATGTGAGACACTTCATTGAGAAAACAATTGACCTGGAGAATAGATCTAGGAGATAAAATTTAAGAATCATTGAACTACCTGAAAATCATGCCCCCAACCCCTGCCAAAAAAAAAAGCCTAGACAGGAATATAGGAAATTATACAAGCAAAATGCCATGAAATCCTTGAACATGAGGGCAAAATAGAGACTGAAAGAATCCGCAGATGACCTATGACATTAAATCCCTAATTAACAACTCCCAGGAATGTCATAGCCAAAGTCAAGAATTCTGCAAGCTGCTAGAAAAAATTCACATATTGTGGAGCAACAATTATGATTACACAGGATCTGGCAGCATCCACACTGAAGGAGTAGAAGACATGGAATACGATATTCTGGAAGATAAGGGAACTGGATCTACAACCAAGAATCAACTATCAAGCAAAACTTATTATATTCTTTAAGGGAAAAGTATGGTAATTTAATAAAATAGAATATTTCCAAGCATTCTTGAGAAAAGACCAGACCTAATCCGAAAATTTGATGGCCAAATACAGAATTCAAGAGAAACATAAAAAGGAAAATAAGAAAGAGAAAAAAACTCAAGGGCTCCGATGAAATCACATGAAAAGTATTCCTATATGGAAAGATGATAATCATAAGTGTGAATGTGAATGAGATCAATTTACCCATAAAATGAAAGTGGATAGCAGAATGGATTAAAAACCAGAATCCTACCATATATTATCTGCAAGAAATATACTTGAGACAGATACACATAGGGTAAAGGTAAAAGGTTGAAGCAGAATCTATTGGACTGCAACTGAACCAAAGAAGGCAGGAGGAGCAAACATGATCTCAGATAAAGCTAAAGTAACAATAGATTTGATTAAAAGGGATAAGGAAGGAAATTATATGTTAATAAAAGAAAGCATAAATAATGAAGAAATATCACTACTCAACATATATGCATCAAGTAGTATAGCATCCATATTTTTAAAGAAGAAACTATAGGAGCTTAAGAAGGAAATAGATAGTAAAACCATATTAGTGGGGGACCTCAACATTCCCCTATCAGAACTAGATAAATCAAACCAAAAAATAAGTAAGAAAGAAGTAATGGAAGTGAATAAAATGTTTGAAAAATTAAATGAAAAAATTGAATAGGGATAAAAAGGAATATACTTTCTTTTCAATAGCACATGGTACATATACAAAGATTGACCATGTACTAAGGCATAAAAAATTGCAAAAAAAATGTAGAAAAGTAGAAATAAAAAAATGCTATTTTTTCAGATTATAATGCAATAAAATCATTATTAATAAGGGCTCATGCCAAAAATAAATTTACAATTAATTGGAAACCTAATAATCTATTTCTTCAAAAATGATGGGTCAAAGAACAAATCATATAAACATTTACTGATTTCATTAAGGAGAATGACAATGAGGAGACAACATATCAAAATCTATGGCATACAGCCAAAGTGGTACTCAGGGAAAACTTTATATCCCTAAGTGCCTATATCAATAAAATAGAGAGGGAAGAGATCAATGAATTAGGCTTGCAACTGTAATGTGAAAAGTATAGAGATAAGATAAGATTTAAGAGAAGTGGAAGGCTGTCTTTAAGGCACATACTAGAAACTCAAGGGAAAGGATTTTAGCAGGGAGAAGGAAGAGGAGGAACAGTTTAGAAATGACAATGGCTAGAGAGTGACTTGAATTCCTGTAGAAGGTTAGGGATCTTCCTGTCCAAGAATGGTGGAAGAAAGGTTAGCTTTTCAGAGCTCATCTACCTCATCCTGACTATGGAGAAGGAATAAACCTTAATTCATCTTTGGAGGTACTCTAATTAATTGGAAAAGATCTAGAAAAGGATCTCACCATACCTGCTATGCTTTTCAGAAGGTTTTATCTAAAAAAAATCTGTGAGATTGGCTTTGAGGTTTTACATCAAGGGTCAGGCCCCCTGGGGTGAACTTTGCCATTTGATAATGGTTTTTGGAGACAGGTTTTGGGAAATAAATCTAACCAACCTAAGGATCATAGATAGGTACTTAGTCTTTTTTGGGGGGAACCCCTAAATTTTGTAAGTTAGCCAGAAGACCAGAAGGCTCCCTCTTGTGAGGGACGTAAAGGATTTTGGGAAACTAGCTAGATCCCTTAGAGTTAGGGACCCCTTGTTCTGATCCTCAGTTTGTATCCCCTCTTAAAATAAAAGAGATATTGTTTTTGTCTCAATTATCACCAAGGCATTTGCACTACTGGCCCAGTGAGAGAAAGTGATTCAGTTTTACTCTCACTAATCAGAGGTAAGAATATCTGGAGATCCCAGCTGGGTATTCAAGAAGATCCCTAAGTGGATCTACCTCTATCCCATCTATGGGTCTCTCCCTTTACTCTTTTTTTTTTTACAAATTAGAAAGCTAGTCAGAGAACAAATTAAAAATCCCCAGATAAAAATCTAAATTGGAAATTCTAAAAATCAATGGATTAATTAAAAAATTGAAAGTAAAAGAACTATTAAATAAGACTAGGAGCTGGTACTTTGAAAAAGCAAATAAAATAAAGTACTCGTTAACCAAATCAAAAAAATAAAAATAAAGAAGAGAATCAAATTAACAGTATCAAAGATGAAAAGGGTGGTCTCACCTCTAATGAAGAGGAAATTAAGGTAATTATTAAGAACTATTTTGCCCAACTAAATGGCAACAAATATAACAATCTAGGTGAAATAGGTGAATAGTTACAAAAATATAAATTGCCTAGATTAACAAAAGAGGAAATAGAATACTTAAATAATCCCATCGCAAAAAAAAGAAATTGAACAAGCCATCAAGGAACTTCCTAAGAAAAAATTCCCAAGGCCAGATGAATTCACAAGTGAATTACATCAAATATTTAGAGAACACCTAATCCCAATTAATAAGGAATACCCATTATCACTTCTATTATTTAATATTGTACTAGAAACAGTAGCAGTATCAATTAGAGAAGAAAAAGAAATTGAAGGGATTAAAGTAGGCATTGAGGAAACTAAACTCACTCTTTGGAGATGACATGATAGTATACTTAAAGGATTCTAGAAAATCAAATAAAAGGCTATTGAAAATAACTAATACCTTTAGCCAAGTTGCTGGGTACAAGATAAATCCACATAAATCATCACCATTTCTGCATATTTCAAACAAAATTAAGCAGCAGGAGTTAGAAAGAGAAACTTCATTTAAAATCATTGTAGTCAATATATAAAATATTTAGGAACTAAGTGAAATCTCCAAAAAATCAAGCCATTTCCTAATTGACAAATGGTCAAGAATCATGAATAGGAAGTTTTCACATGAAGAAATCAAAACTATTAATAAACACATGAAAAAGCAGTGCAATGATCCAGCACAATACAGAGAGACATATGAGAAAGAATGCTATCCACATCCAAAGAAAGAAATATGGGAATAGAAATGCAAAACCCACCCCAAAACAACAAGAACAATAACAAAAAACACCAGTGATTGATCATGTGGTTTACTGGGGATATGATTTGGGGTTTGGACTTTAAAAGATCACTTTATTGCAAATAAGAATAATATGGAAATAGGTTTTGAACATTGGTACATGTATAACCCACTAGATCTGCTTGGCAGCTCTGGGAGTGGGGATAGATGGAAGAGGAGTGGGAAAAATCATGAATTTCATGTATCCATGAAAAATATTCTCAATAAATAAATTAATTAATTAGAAAAATTATACATATATATNACACATGAAAAAGCAGTGCAATGATCCAGCACAATACAGAGAGACATATGAGAAAGAATGCTATCCACATCCAAAGAAAGAAATATGGGAATAGAAATGCAAAACCCACCCCAAAACAACAAGAACAATAACAAAAAAACACCAGTGATTGATCATGTGGTTTACTGGGGATATGATTTGGGGTTTGGACTTTAAAAGATCACTTTATTGCAAATAAGAATAATACGGAAATAGGTTTTGAACATTGGTACATGTATAACCCACTAGATCTGCTTGGCAGCTCTGGGAGTGGGGATAGATGGAAGAGGAGTGGGAAAAATCATGAATTTCATGTATCCATGAAAAATATTCTCAATAAATAAATTAATTAATTAGAAAAATTATACATACATACATATATATATATATATATATAAACTGGAGATAAAAAGGAAGTGGGAAGGGAAAGGAATAAGAGAAGGACGTAAGCCTGATGGAAAAAATGGCAAATTGGGAGCTGAAATGGTTACTAACTAAACAAAGGGAAATAAGATGGAAATAATCATAATAATAATTTTAAAAAACCAATATTTTACAGGTCTCTCTAATAATTTCTCAACTAAATAGAAAATTGAGTAAAATGTATAAAAATACAAGTTATTCCCAAATTCATAAATGGTCAAAAATATGATAAAGCTCTCTATAGTCATTCAAAAAAAGTTTTAAATCATAAGGTTTTAAATCACATAATTGTGAAGCACTACCCCATCCCTATCAGATTGGCTATTATGACAGAAAAGGAAAATGACAAAACTTAGAGGACAGTGAGAAAACTGAGATCCTATTAGGGGAGTTCATCAACTGATTTATCCATTCTAGAGGGCAATTTAAACCTATGACTAAAAGCCTATAAAATAATATTTACCTTTTGACCCAGTAATATCATTACTAGACTTGTAAACAGGAGAGATAAAAAATAAAAGAGGATATGCTATGTACACAAAAATATTCAAAGCAGCACTTTTATGGGGGCAAAGAATTGGAAAACGAGAGGATACCAATTCACAAATGGCTAAGTTAGAGTATTTATAACTGAACTATTCTCATCAATACAATGGACTAAAATAATCCAAAAAGACTCAGGATAAATTATTCCATCTACTTCCATAGAAATAAATGATGAACTCTGAATCTAGATCACTTTCATCTCTCATAGTTCTTTGACCTTTCTAAATTTCACATGGCTGTGTACCAAATATTGTGTGACAAAAATAAAAGTTGGGCCATCCCAGACACAAGCTTGCCTTAGAGTCCATGAACTCACAAAATTCACCTTCTATACTACCATACTTCTATGTAGATCAGAGAATCTTTCTTTTATGTCATAAACAGCAGGAAGGAGAAAAAAAAAAGATTTAGTTTGTTGTTTTCTTTTTTATGAACTCAGTTTTACCTCAGTAGTGAAATGACATTCTTTTCATCAGTACGAAATAAGACAATGGGGAATAAACATATTGATATCTGCCCATGCCCTGAAATAGAAAAGAAGTACTCTTCCTTTTGTGTTGTCACATATATCTAGGAGAAGTCTTAAAGATCTGCAAGGGACCTTCCCATATGCTCCCAAGTCTGGGCTCTCAGTGCCCAGTCTTGTGATACACCTACTTTTCAAGACCTCCTACTCTAGAACCTCAGGAAAACAAGTTTAGGACCTCCACAGTGTGAAAGAATTAGTTCTCCTATCTGCTCCAAATTCAGGTCAATGGAATGATTCTAGAACCAAAGATTTATATTTACCAGCATTCATGTTAAAGGCCTTTCTACTAAGAACTATACATCATTGAAATAGAACTATCAACTCATCTTGTAAGTGTGCAGCAGGTAAGACTGGCAGAAGAGTTAAATTATCTAAGTTTGTTTAGGATCTGGAATTGTTGAACATGCTAACAATAGTAGAGAGCAGAAGATAGCAAAGATTTCAAAACCCACACTATATCAGTTCCTGTTCCTCAGAAGTATAGTGTAGGCTGGAGATCAAATAGAAGAAGGAAACTGAAAAGAAGGAAAGGAGAAAGCAGATTTAATCAATATAGCACAGTGGAAAAATATTTTCTTCATAAAAATAATATAAAAAATAAGAAGATTGTTATCTCATTTTTATTTAATTTTTTCTCAATGAATAGTAATAATACTATACTAAATAGTGTAAGAAATGTAAAAAAAATATTTTAACATTCATTTTGGTACTGTTTTTTAATTGTGAGTTCCAAATTCTCTCCCTCTCTCTCCCCTAACTCCTCCTTGAAAATGAAAGCAATTTGATATAGATTATACATGCTCGATCATGCAAAACATTTCCATTTTTGCCATTAAGCTATCTCATACCTCAAACTAGGGGCAAAGTTAATGCATGTTGACCATTGAAAGGATAATGACCTGGGAATTAAAATATTCACTCCATAGGGATGCCACAAAATGGTGTCTGTTATAATAATCTCCTGGGACAAGTCCTTCCTCAGCAAATCCATTTGTAATGTTAGGAAAAATATTATCAGGTATTTTTGAATATAGAAGTTATGTTACAACATTGGAGAATTTCATGTACTTTGTTCGGAGAGGAAGAGAAAAACAGAGTGAAATAGGAAGTCTTTGAGTCCTATCAAGGTTGAAAATGATAATTGGCACGTCAGGTCAACATTTATAGAGTCTGAGTAAACTTGCCATCACAGCTGTGGAAGTTTGCAAGGACACATTCATCTTATTCCTGCTTAGGGCAATGGGGGTGAGGAGTACAGTAGTTTGCCTAAGGGAAACCATCTTTGGTGGTCTTTAGTAGTGAGAATAATTTTGGCAGTATTTGGTGCTCTGTCGCCATCCCATGTGTATAAGAGCCTGCCCTTTGTGGTACAAGGAACGTGCTCAGGATAAACATGCCTATAAAAGAACTGGCAGCATTCAGCACATTCCACAGAGTCTGTTTTCCTCCTAACTGCTTTCTGTAAAAATAACCTCAATCACAGTCAGGGGCTCTTGGAGCTGCCTGAGGCCCTTGTGTAAACAATACATTAAAGGAAAAAAAAATCAGAGGGCTAAAGTGAGTTTGGGTCTGAGGCCTGAGGGGGAAAAAAATAAACAACAAACCATATGTTAAAGATGGCTCCAGCTGTAATCCCTTTGCCCAAGCCAGAGATTTTGCTTGTTCATAAATTTATTCTGTTGGATTTTTAAATATTTATTTTTCAAGGACTCAGAGAATTCTGACTGAGCTGCCATTGACAAGATGAGGAATCGCCCTCCGCAGGTGGGTAATGGTACAAAGTCTACAGCTGTGTTTTCAGGGACTATCATTTTGTTTTCAATTATTTACTAAAAGTGCTAACAAGAGAGGGATTGGCGTTTTATAACAAGATACTACCATTGATTAATTGTTTTCATCTCCTACTCATGAGCCTATCTTGGCAAAATTAGCTAAAGAGGAAGGAAGCTTCGATAGGCAGGTGCAGAGAGATGGAGGCTAGTGACTTTTGCCACTTCAAAACTCGTTGCCTTTCAATACAATTTTCGGAGTTGCTTAGCTAATACATCCCAGAGCATGAATATAGATTACCACATGATAATCACAATCATTCCTAGATTGGACTGGAAAGGAAGGAGATTCAATGGAAAAAAAACTGGAAGGTGGTATGTGATTTTATTGTTATTGCAATAGTAGAATATGAAGAATTATTGCTAGAATTAAATAGGGTTTAGTGAATTTGGAGATAAGCTTGTCCCTTAGAATGCCAAATGAGCAGACCTGCTGTTAGGGACACTAGCCACCTGTTCACATCTAGCACTCCACCCACATAAAGATCAGTTTCTTCAGGAACATCAATCTCCTGAATTGCCCTTCCCAGAGTTCCCAGCAGATTCTAAACATCTGTGCACAGCTGTGAACATTTGGCAAGTTTGCCCGTATTGTTCTCTGTGTTATACAGACTTTAAAAGTTTTCATTTCTAATCAACTGACCCTCAGACAGTTTCACCTGCTTTCCTACCTCTGGACCCTGTTCATATTGTTATTACATATTATCACCTCAAAATTGACGAATTCAATCCCAAATTGTGAACCCAACTTTCTTCACTGGGGAAATGCCTTCCTCTAGGATCAGGAGTAACTATAAAGAAGATAGAAAATGTTGACTAATGATTTCTAAGTCCTTCCCAGATAGAATAAATAAAAGGAAATATTAAGACTTTTATTTTAGCAACTTCAAAGAACTTCAAAGCAAGAAGACAGCTGCAGAGGTCAGATTACACAGACCTCAATCTAAAGCTTTAAGTAGCTAATAGTGCATCTTTTGTCTGACTTGTCTGTGGTAAAATAGCAAATGAGGCCAACAGTTCTCTGAAGGGATTTCCTGATTCCTTTTGGTTTCTCTTTGACAGGCCTCCAGGCAAAGGAATCAGAAACTACCAATGGAAAGAAGAGAAGAAATGGGAAATATACTTTGACAGTCACAAGTATATAGTGCTTACAGTTTACAAAGTGCTTTAAGCACAATCCTTTAGTTTTTAGTACAAATTTTATTATCCCCATATTCCAGATGAATAAATATCAGAAAACAATGGATGAGTATTTCACAAGTTGAAAGACATACATATAGGAAAAACATGTGCTCAAGGCTTAGTCTTCAGGGAGACTGTTTACACAAAAAGAGTACAAATGGATGAAGCACATACTTATAAAGAGGGGATAACTTATACCTCCAATGCTTCTGGGAAGTTGTTGTCTTTTTGTCCTTGATCATATATAATTTTGACTGGGCAAATTGCTCTTCTGGGATTATTCCACCTGCTTTATTTGGTGAATTATTTAGCTGCACTCTCTCCAATGGCTATGCTGGGCTGATTTTAAAGGTTTTATACATAATGTTCACAATTTAGCCTCATTTTACTTTCTACTCATATTATCATAATTTTTGTTTTCTTTTAAAGTTATTTTTTATCTGAAGAACAACTAAACTCCATTGTTACCACCAACCCACACAAAGGATGACTAATCCAAAATATCTAATTGCTCTGCCTCTGAAAACATCCCTAGGGAGAGAGCTGTATAAGTATTGCCAGTGACTACCCACACTGATCACGATGGGAAACCATGGTGCCATCGTTTGTTTTATTGACTCCTTGTGACATAGAAGTGTTTTTAATGTTTTTTCCATTGCCCTGCTATGGACCAATGTGAGTCTGTGGCTGACAGTAACTATGTAGGAAATAAACCATAAATTTTCAACTGTATCCTGTGCAAAAGAAAGTAGTTTTGTTTTGTTTTATTTTAAATGAAAGGTTAGAAAATGCTTGTTTAGATATGATTAGATGATTTGGATATACATTAAAGTCAATATAACTTAAAAATAAAGGGAAGAAAAATGAAGCCTTCGATTTTGGGTTTGTCAGCTTGCACTGAATAAACTCATTTGTAGGAAAGTTGGGTAAAAAAACTAAACTTGCAATCTGTACTTAAATTCAACTCAATCTGAAACATTAGCAAAAATAGAGAATGGGGAAAAAGGACCCTGAATGTGAGAAAAAGATAAAATGTCATATAATCAAAGAAAAAACACATTAATATTCATTACATAAACAGAGGAACAAGAGAATTTGAGATTTCATCAATTAACTTTCACCTTTATTCATTTATTATCAAACCACCAATATACTTTCTAGCCATCTCTGAATAATAAATCTGAATTTCAGTCCTCCTATCCCTCCTACCAGAGTTAGGACTCCTATCTTGGAAATTAGGGGATATGATCACCTGATCTTAAAAAGGAACTAGGCTGACACACCACCTCTGGACCATATCCAAATTTACTTATGTCTATACTCTACTAATAATCTAAAGCAGCTAGGTGGCACAGTGGATAGAATGCTAGGTCTGGATCCAGGAAGGCTTGAATTTAAATATGGCTTTGAACGTTAACTAGCTAAATGACCCTGGGGAAGCCCTTTAACCTCTGCTAATCTCTTAACTCATTTCCAAAATTTAAATGGCTTAAATAAGAGCATTTACCTTCTAGATTTACTTGCTGATTTAGGAAAGTTTCAGACAGGAGATATTATAATTATTACTTGGGGTAGGGAGGGATGAACGGGATCAGAGTTCTGAGAAGAGCCTTGAAAGAAAAGAATAATTACGAAGTAGTAAGTTATTGTCATGAGTAACGAATTTTCTCTGGCAGTTCATAGAGAGTATAAACTATGTGGGCAGTAGGTAGATTAATTTGGATGGAAAATAGATGATATAAAAAAGAAAAAATGTCTCAACAACAATGAAAGGGCTAGAAAGTGAAGTCTGTTTTGTAGATGACCTTAAATTCTAATTCAAGGTTCAAGAATTTATGTATTTCTCTCTGTCTCTTTTCATCCCTCTCCCTCATCTTTCAATGTGTATAGATGTATATAAACACATACACACACACATATATACATATGATGTAATGCAGAGATGCAATCAAGGCATCTACCCTTGCAAAACCTAACTGTACAATTTCTGGCAGTTAGCCAGCCTTAGAACTCTGACAAAGGTCAGTTGGTCCCAGAAGCTTGTAAAGAGTGGAGGGGCGAACTGGGCTCTGCCTTTAGGCTGAAACCTTGCCTTGAATCCATGCTTTTGTCTTTGGACAGTTGGGGCTTAGCTAACTTCTCTGGACCTTTCCTGACCTTCCCTATTCCATTCCCCTATTACCTTCCTGATTTTCCTGTGGGCTTTGGGAGAAGGGTGGATTTTTGGGATGTAGCAATTAGACTTTGAGGATTTGTTCCCCATAGACAAGTAGGGTTTACCCTTGAAACAAACTATCCCCTGCTTTATTGTTTTAGTACTCCCTAACCTCAAGGGCAGCCAAACTTTCCTGGCTGAGAGAGAGCAGGCTCTCTCTCAGTCCAAGCCATTCCTGTGACCCTCCCCCTCCTTGAGCTTCTCCCTAGCAGCTGTTAGGGAAACCCTGAACACCTCTCTCCATTATAATCATCCCAGAAACTTTAATAAACCCCATGTTACCTAATCAAACCCTTTGCTAAATTATTGGCTCAATGATAAGTGAGGGTTGAAGGAGGGAAGGAACAATTCTCTTTATTTTCCTGAGGGAAGCTAGGAGCATCAGTCTTGGGAGGAAGTAGTTGTCTCTTTACTTCCTCCTTGAAACCCTTCAGTTTCACTGACAGGGAGGAGCCTTGGGACTCCTTCTTTGTGGATTTGAGAAACTGACTAGAAAGCCCTCTAGTCAGATTTAAACCACTTCTGCCTGGCCCTAACCTTCGTGTCTGTAGAAATACCATTTTCCCTGAAAGAGTCCAGCCTTCCTCCCCAGTAACCTCTGTCTCTAGTCTGAGTGTCTCCCTGTTGCAGCTGCCTCCCCTAATTACCTCATCATCTCCCTTACCATTCATTATACTACCTTGTTCTCTATTTCCCTAAACTCAGCCAACCCCTTACATCTCTCCTTACCACTTCAATCCACTATTGCACCCTCCCTTCCCACCAAAGGACCAAAAACCCCTGGTTACCTTTTTCTTTATCCCCTTTTATTACAATTTGGTGAGCCATGTAGGAGCCAAAATCAATACAGGCAACCTACAAGTAGCACCCAAAAAAACCAAATCTTCGTCCCCTCATTGTTATCTGTGTGGTCGGCTTGGTCACATTATCCATTTCTGTAGGTTCCAACAACAAATTGATTTCTCCAAAAATGATAACAATCAAAATCAAAGAGACACAGGAAATAGAAGGACCTACTATAATTCTAAATGGTCCGAGAATAATAATGACACAAAAAGAAATGATTGTAACAAACGTGATGGTTCGTGCTGTAACCATGCATGTAAAAAATATAGTTAATCCCCATCCTTAGACAATATGGACAGATATATACAAATGGGAATGAAGCCTAAATCATTATGAATCGAAATTCCTAATTCAAAAAGTTCTAATCAGTGTAATTTGGGTGTGAGAGTGTGTACTCTGAGTGAAGAAAGTAGAATTAAAAATCTGGGCAAAATAGAACAAGTGTCTAAAGCAAGCTACACAGAATATCAAAATATATCTGTGGTAGATAATCAATAATGGGAAGAGATAATACAAATGCACAGAGAAATTTATGGCAATAATAAGGATGATTATATAAGGGATCAGCTTTCTCATTCCATAACAGAAACATTGGGTGAGAAGCATAAGGATCAATCATATAATTACAACAGCTCACATCATGAAGCTTTGCAATCTTGTTCAAAAATATCAGAAACTCAAACTCCTCTCTTTATTCCAAGTATAAAACAAAGGGGCAACTTGGATAACAGACATTATGGCGAGGATTTACAATGTTTCCAGAAAGAAATGCATTTAGTAACCTCAGGGGAGGTAAATGCCAAAATTCTATCCCATTCACTTGTTTCAGACACAATGTCACATATTGAGGTTAAAGAGCAAACAAATCAGTACTTTGGCAAAGACTTAGATTTAAAGATGCAACCCACTGAGTTGCAGGGAGATAGCAACTGTTTAGGAAATTCTACATCCACCTTTCTCAACCCCTTAGCTGAAGAATTGGTGGGAAGGGAGGGTGCAATATTGGATTGAGGTGGTAAGGAGAGATGTAGGCTACATATATTTTTATATTTCTTTTTTTTTAACATTTAATAATATTTATTTTTTAGAAAAGTTAACATGGCTACATGATTCATGCTCTTACTTTCCCCTTATTGTGAGGGTTATTTAGCAATTAATTTAGTATTAGTATTGGACCTAGCAGGAAGGGCTGGGGGATTCAAAAATGGAATGAAGGAGCAGGAAGTGGGGTTTGTGCTCTGAGAGAGACTCCATTAGTGGTTGGGGACATAACTGTTGCTAATCCTGGGAGATCTCAGAGTTAGGAAACAACTGCATCCAGATTCCCTGGTATCCTGAGAGGTGGAGGCTTTCAGCAGTGGACAACCAACCTGCAGAGCAGCACCAAGTGGGGAAGAAGTTTGTGATCTGGTGGACAGCATTTCAAACTCACTTTCCCTACCTGGGTACCTTGGATTACCTGATGGAGTTGGCTCTTGGCATCCGGTGACCATCCTTGGATTTTCTGTGAGACCCCAATTGAAAGCCATCCTCAGGCCCGTTAGCTGAGCTGACCAAACCTGGCTGGAATCAGGTTTGGAGGAGCTTTTCCTGTGACTTCAGTACTGCTTCCTTTGGGCCCTGCCTGGCTTAGGTCAATAGAATAGTGTAGTCAAGTCCTTCCCTTGCCCCTGTGGTTTGCCCTTAGGTTGCAAGTATAGAATCCCTTATTACCATCCTTCATTATTATTTCCCTCAATTAAGCTGTTATAAACTTTTACCTTCTGCCTGCTGGTTCCATAGACCCTGGCCTAGGTGGGCTAAGTGACTGTTGGGCCAACTGCCATTCCTGTGACAATTAAAAGCTTGGAAGTAAACCCTGGTCTCCCTGTCCTGGTTGGTCCTGTCTCTCCTTCAACCCAGTGTGATCCCAAAACCATTTAGTTACATTTTAATAATAATAGTTAACATCCCTGGTGCCTCACCATTACACCCTTCACTCCCCCCACCTCCCCTCCCATAGCCAATGTGCATTTCCCCTGGTATTAACATGTGTCATTGATCAAGACCTATTTCCAAATTGTTGATAGTTGCATTGGTGTGGTAGTTTCAAGTCTACATCCCCAAAAATGTCTGCCTCAACCCGTGTTCAAGCAGTTGTTTTTCTTCTGTGTTTCCACTCCTGCAGTTCTTCCTCTGAATGTGGGGTAGCATCTTTACCATAAGTCCCTCAGAATTGTCCTGGGTCATTGCATTGCTGCTAGTACAGAAGTCCATTGCATTCTATTTTACCACATTATATTGGTCCCATATTGGTTTTTTTTTTAAACCTTAACTTCAGTGTATTGTCTCATAGGTGGAAGAGTGGTAAGGGTGGGCAATGGGGGTCAAGTGACTTGCCCAGGGTCACACAGCTGGGAAGTGGCTGAGGCTGGGTCTGAACCCAGGACCTCCTGTCTCTAGACCTGACTCTCACTCCACTGAGCTACCCAGCTGCCCCTGGTTTTTAATATTTCATTTGTTAGTGTTCAGTCATGTCCAACTCTTCATGACCTCATGGAATAAAGCTATCCATGAGGTTTTCTTGGCAAGGGTACTAGAATGGGTTGCCATTTCCTTCTGTAGTGGGTCCAATGGATCCTTTCATCAGGCAATGAGAGATTTAAGAGAATTGTCCAGAGTCACACAGCTAGGAAGTGTCTGAGGCCAAATTTGAACTCAGATCTTCCTCACTCCAGGCCCAGAGCTTTTAAATAATGAGCTGTAGCTGCCTCTACAAAATATCAAAATACAGAAGAGCATTGCCCAACTCCAGCTGTTTTATTTTGGTCTCCAATTTGCTTATCAATTCTTTTGATTTGGGGGCATCTTTTTTGAATTGCCCAATTCTAGCCTTTAGAGACCGGTTTTCCTTTTCAATCAGGTCATTTCTGGTCTTCCATTTACTTGCCTCACTTTCCAATTGCGAAATTCTGTCTTTTAAACTGTTATTTTCTTGCCAGATCTCTTCCATCTTTCTCATAATCTCAGATTTGAACTCTTCAAGACCTTGTGACCGGTTTTCATTTTTTTGAGAAGGTTTAGATATAGTTACTTGTTTGTTCTTCTCTGCTGTTTGCTCTGTTTTCTGAATTATTTTCTGTGTAAAAGTTGTCAAGTGTTAAAGGTTTCTTCTTGATCTTTCTCTTCTGGGGTTCCTGAGTCTGGCTTGCCATTTTTAGCCCAGCATCCTCTCAGCTTTATTCTCATGTCCAGTCTGTCTGAGCACTTTAGGCTCCTGAGGTCTCAGGTCTAGTTGTTCTCAGGGTCAAGCCTCCTGGTGGTCCCCTTGCTTGTTCTTCTGCCTGAAGTTCCTTTAACAGTATCAGGGCACTGCTTCTGCAGTTGTGCATCCCTCTGCACTGGGTCCCCCCACTCAAGGTCCACACCTGCGCTCAGGATCCGGGTCCGCACCTGTGCTCACAGTCTGTGTTCCAAGTGCACATTCTTTAGCCTCTTGGGGTCTTAAGTCATGCTTCTCTCAGGAACAGGCCCTGGTGATGCCAAGTAGCTGCCAAGGATTTAATGGGTGCCCCAAACTTGCTCTAAGTCTTTTGCGCTGGCTTTGGCATTGTAGGTGGTGTGGGGTGGGTGCTCAGCTCGCATTTTAGTGAGAGCTGTTTCACCCCCTTACAGCACGGAAATGCCTCTATCCCACGTACCTTCAATGCTGCACCCTGTTGTGGGGTCCCTTCGTTCGTCATGATTTGTTTTTATGTCTTCTTGAGGAGTCCTATATGCGTGGGTCAAGCAGCTACTTTTTACTCTGCCACCATCTTAACCCAGAAGTCCAGGGGAAAGTTTATAAGACTTTAGGAGTTTCTTAATATCAAGACAGAAAGGCAAGAACTAGGTAAACCTGGTTCAATAACTTGCCTAGGGCCACCTTTTATATTTCCTAGAGGAAGTCTCTAGGTTTTTTAGCAAGAATGTGATATGATTAAACCAGTATATTAAAATTATTCTGGCATTAGAGTGAGGATAGACTGGAAACAGGGATATAAATTAAAATACTATTACTCTAGCACACATTAAATGTCATGTGCTCATGAATTACTATTGTGACAGTATAGATAGAGAAGATTGCACTTATGAGACAGATATTTTGAAAGTATGCTAAATATGGCAACAAATGACTGGATGTAGGGGATGAGAGAAAAGAGAATGTCTGCAAAGAGTGAACTGAATGAGGGAGTGAAAATATTCGTAAGTGCTTATTATGTGGAAAGCATTATACTAAACACTAAATACAAATTCAGAAGCAAGACTGTCCCTACACTCAAAGTGATTATGCTCTAATGGGCAAAGACAACACAAATAGGGGGAATAGATTTAGAAAGAAAGAAAACATTTATTAATGCTTATTACCTATCAGGTACTATGGTAAATATGTTAAAAATATTTCATTTACTTCTTAAAGCCCTGTAATCTTCCCTTCCCTCTCTAAGAGCTGTGCCATCCACCTTTGTAACAATCAAGTGAAACAAATTTGTATCATTAATGATCACATGTGGAAATGTGTATTTCATTTCATACTTCTAGTATAATACCATTCACCAAGAAGTGGGACATCCTTAGTCTTCTGCGATCAGAATATGTCATTGCATTGATGAAAATTTTTACATCTTTCAGTATTCCTATCCTTTTCAATGTTGTGATCATTGTAGAAAAAATTTTCCTAGTTATCCTTACTTTCATAATTTCCTGTTTATACTTTGTATCATTCCATATGTGTTAGAAGATTTGTTGGAATCTATCTTGTATCACTTATTACTGCTTAATAAAGTTTACTTATACTGATATACATCTTCTTTAGTCTTTTCCCAATTGATTGGTGCCCATTGTTTCTAATTTTTTCTTATGCCAAAGAAAGTTATCATTTTTTCTCTTTTCATTAATTTCATCATGCAAAGGTTAGATTACTTCATAGCTCTGCCAGTAGCATATTCATTGTCTGTCCTTTTCCCATAGTACATCCAATAATTGCAATTAACTATTTAATCAAATTTTCCCACTATTTTTTTAATCGCCTGAAGATTTGATCTCCAAAATACATTGGAAGTTGCTACAAAAATAAAATTAATAATAATTGCCTTACAGATAAATGGTTAAAGGATATGAACAGGATCTGGAGAAAATAGATTTAGCTCAAAATCTTTCATTATAAACTGCAATAAACTAAAAATAGATACATATGTGATAAGCATTGAGTATAAAAAGAATTGGGGGGAAAGGTAGTGGGAGTGCCTGCTTTTAGGAAACTCATAATTTAATGGCAGAGATATCATGCAAACAAATCTGTACAAATTGATAATATAAAGAAGTTAGATTGAGGATAATTTCAGAGAGAATACTAAGCATAGTAAAGACAGGATATTGCTTTTTGAAGAAGTTGGTACTCAATACCTCATTTGGTAAAGACTTCTTCCGTTATCTCTAGATGTAAAAGCTATCTCCTTCCATTTTCCACTAATTTGTTTATGGTATGATCATTCGTATCTACCTTATTTAGTTTATTGTAGTCTGTAGTATTAGATTTTTAGTTTATTCTAATTTCTCCAATGCTCCTTTTCAAGTTTTCCAGCAGTTTTTGCTGAATAATATGTGCCCTTAGGTTTATTGAACATTATGCTAATATATTTTGTTGTTTCTGCAACTTGTATACCTAATCTGTTCCATTGATCAATTTCTACTTTTAAACCAGTACTAAACTGGATTGATAATTACTACTTTGGAATAGAATTTGAAATATGATAATTAGACCACCTTCATTCTTGCTTTTTGTGCGTGTGTGATTTCTCTTAAATTTCTGGACATTTGTTCCTTTATGTGAATTTTTTTTCTAGTCTATTAATACTTTGTGGACTTGATTAACATTATAAGGAATCTAAAATTAATTTAATTATTGTTGTAGGTTTTTCTGATATTTTAGCATAGTTCACTTCAAGCAATTAATTTGTTTCTAATTATTTTTATCCTTTATTTCTATAAATTATATTTTTGTTATGGCAGCTATATAATTCCTTTGTATATCTTGTTTATTAGATTCCAAGTTATTTTGTAGTGATTTTATATGCAATTTTACTTCTCTCTCTTTTTGTTGGGTCTTGTTGTTACCTAAGATCATGATTATAAATATGATACATCATCTTGGAGAAGTTATGCCGAATTATCAATTAAGACAATTTTCTAGGCTATAATGTCAGGTTAAACAGTTTTACTGTATTTCTCCTTTCAGTCTCCACTGGTCTATTAGGTACACAGAATGGATACTAGACTTATCTCTAGAAATTAGGAAATGTGTGTCTTCAAATATATTGATTTATCCTAAGTCATACAAATTAAGCATCAGGATTCTAAATGGATCTTAAACCATATGTTGACTCCACTTCTCCTTTCATTCACTTCTTAACTCTTTGAAATCCAACTTTTGAATTGATCACTGAGTGGAAAATGTTATCTCCAAAGTTATCCATCAATCTCAATATTCATCCTTTTTGACTTCTATGTAATATTTTGCACTGTTGATCTCCTTGGTTTTTCATGACATTACTATCTCTCGTTTCTCTTATATAAGTGGTCACTCCTTCCCAGTTTCTTTGCTAGATGGTTATCCATATCCTGCCCTCTAATTGTATGTGACACTCCGTGTTTCTGCCCCAGACACTCTATATCTTTAAATATTCTTTCTTTTAATAAATGTGCATAGAAATGAGGGGTCCTATGGTGCAGCTATTTAGGTGACATTACTGGATTCCATGGGATCAGTGATCATTTATATATAGAAAACATGCATCAATATATTCAGTCAAAGGTTATTTCACTATATTAAACATTTCTTACTGAACAACCCAAAGGTATTTTGAATTCAACAAATAAAATCAGAATTGATTATGTTTTTCTCTCAAATTCACATCTCTTGCTTTTCCTTCTATTTCTATTACTAACAACCCCATTGTTCTAATCATCCAGAATTACAATCTTGGAGTTAGCTTCCATTTTTCATTTTCCTCAATTTGCTTCCAAATGTGGCTTATTCTATCTAAATAACATACCTTGCATATGCTCCCTTCTCTCCACTCACATGGCTACCTATCTAGTCTAAACTAGTGTTATTTGTATTATTTCAATAACCTCTTAATGGGCTTCTCTGCCTCAAATATTTCTCCTCTCAAATGTATACTCTATGTAATTGCTATATTGATATTTCTATAGCATAGACTTGATCATGTAACCATCTTATCTAAGAAAATTCAGTAACACCCAATTAACTCTATAAACAAATACACACTTCTCTGTTTGACATTTAAAATCCTTCACAACCTCTGTTATCAAACATTTCTCACCTTATTTTTTATTATCCCTTTCACATCTTCTTTGTTTCAATCAACACTAGCCTACCTGTTGCATTTCCTTATAATTAACACATCATATATCTTGTCTTTATGTGCTTTATCCAAGCTGCTCTCCATTCCTAGATTGTACTTCCTGCTCAACTTAAGCTTTCCAGATTCATTTTGCCAAACTAATACCTGTTCTGATTCCTAAAAACTATTAGCATTTTCTCAAAAATTATTTTATTTAATTTACTTTGTGCATGTGTTCTTTTAAAAATGTCATTTCTATATTATGTTTCCTCATAGAATATAAACATTTGAAGAAAAGGAACTATTTTAGTCTTTTTCTTTATTATCCTCAGAATCCAACATAATCCCTGAAACTTAAGAAATACTTTTAATAAATGCTTGTGGATTTGATTGATTAATACACTTTGCCAACATATATATGTATATATATATATGTATATATGTATATATTCATGTATACACATGTAGTAGATGGGTAATAAATACACATATAGTAGATGGGTAATAAATAATTAATTAAATTATCCCTTTGCCTTTGGTAGTCTTTCTTTATATTAACTGATATTTTGTTCTTGTGCCTGCATTTATCTCATTGTGGCAGGTGCTACCCATATTCAGGTTCCTACCCTAGAAACCAGGTTAAATGAGATTATTACTCTTAATGTTGTTATTACATATCGCTTAAGGTTACTGCAAGTATAATGCTCAAGCTCATTTGTGTCTATTCTTTTTCTAAAGAGAAGAAAGTTTTTAAGTGTGATTTATTGTATGCTTTTTGACTGCATGAGCTTATTTTTTTAAATCCTTTTTGGGGGAAAGGACTTGCTTTTGAGTTAGTAGCTTTTGTTGAAAGCCACTGCCATCATAGCCTCATATATTTGCTTGCTGAAAATGAAGAACATTTTTCTCTCTTCTAATTTTTGCAAAAGGTTCCCCTCTACCACTTTAAATATCCATTCTAATGTGATAGTAGTTCCTGTCAAATTTGTTCTCATGATAGTAACCAAGATGAGCGATAGTTCATTCTGACAACTACTATTTTTTCATATAATTTGCTTTTTTTAAATTCTTGAACTTAAAAAATACAAATAAAATTGTCATTTTCACCTAAATAGCAGAAATGATAAAGAGAATTATATGTAAAATTATGAAGCTTGATAATGAATTGCTTGCTTATGTGGAAATTTATTATTAACATTTTTTAAATTCTTTTTAACTTGTTTATATTCTTTTCACTTGCTTCAGTGTAAACAAGCCTTCCCAGGTTTTTCTGAAACTATCCTTTTCATTATTTCTTAGGGCACAATAGTGTTCTGTTATGTATACACATATCTGTATATATATATATCACATGTATACATATATGTACATAAGCTATAAATATTTTGAACATATAGGTCTTTTTCCTGTATCTTCAATATCTTTGGGATCTAGACCTTATAAAAACATGTCAGATCAAAGAGCATGTGCATTTTAAAGATTTGGGATGCATATTTCATGATTTGGGATACAGCTTTTCATGATGGTTGAACTAATTGGCCGCTTTCCAATTTTCTCTCTTCTGATCTGATGGATGTGAAATCAAATCTTTCAGTAGTTTTATTTTTTTATTTCTGTAATTATTAATCACTTGACAAATATTTTCATATATTTGTGGATAGACTGGAATTTTTCCTTTTGAAAACCACTCATTTATGTTATTTGACAATTTGAGATAACCCCTACTTTTCCGTGTCACTAATCATATGCCATCCTTAGTCATCATAGTTTTTCCTAACCCTGAATTTCTCCAGACAAAAGCTACTTTCATTTGAGGTTGCTGAGAGTTTGAGACCAATCATAAGTCTGGAAACATTGTATAAAAACTTGGAAGGAATGCTCTGACCAATCAATATTATGGAAAGATTGTGAGCTCCAGAACACACCTATCTAGTGATTGCTTGTAAATTATCAAGAACACTTGAATAATAAAGAACCCCACTAAAAAGGTCTGGCATTAGCACTTCAATAGGAATAATCCAGACTCAATTCTCATTGTTGCTGAGGTCATTCTAAGGCCCTCACATTGAAATAGGCACTTATATCAATGTAGAGAAGTCTGTTAAAAGGAGAGAAAAATTAGATCTCTAAAGAATGCTCTACTTGTCTAATTACAAGAACCTCAACTTCGGCATTTCTTCATTTGTATTTGCTGTTTTATTTTGTTTGTTCATATTTTCAGCTTTGTTTCTTGGGTTGTGATTTTGTACTCTAGCCAGCTGCCTCTTAAACAAGTAAATTATTTGATCTGTCCTTTCAATAGTCCATGTAATATTGCCACTATCACTTTAGATGAAAATTAAATGGAGTATCATGAAATGGTCTCTACCTTCTGCCTTAATATCTATCTTCTGTCCATCTCCCAATGGAAATATGTAAAAAGACATTTGAAATCTGTCTGACTACAATGAATCATATATTACAATAAATTTGTGAGTTAGATTTTACTTTTACCTTTTTATTGATATGATTTCAATGATAAAACATAAATATTCATTTAGATAACATTAGTTTCTGAATATTGAGGAATGAGCAGATAAGTTGCTCTTCTCATTGGATTTTATGATGATTCCTCCAATCCTAGATAGATAGATAGATAGATAAAAAATAATATTCACTCACTTTGTGATAGGCATTTTAGTAAACACTGTGGATACACTTAAAATCCAAAATTATAAGATGTCAAAGGGACTGCCAGAAATGACCTGGCTACAAGCTAGTTAAGGTAAAAAAGCTAACCTACAAGAAAGAGGGAGAGTGGAGTCCTAGTTTCCAGTCAGGTTGAGAAGGGAAGAATTTGAGGCCATGCTGAGAATACTGAAAGTGCTGTGGTGGTCCATGGAGGGTTTGCAGTTTTAGTTTCTATTTATGCAGAGATTTTCAAAGCTTAAGGCTATTGCATCAAAGATGCAGGAATATCCCTCCACTGATTGAAAATTATTTTATATTTATTATGTAATCAAATAGTTGAACTGAATGAGCTTTTCTTTGTTGCTTATATTTTAAAATGTTTTCATGACTAAATTTTTGATGGAGAAAGTAAAGTGTTATGGAAAGTTATCAGCTCAAAGCCAGGAAATCTGAAATCTAATGGCTGCTCTTTCTTTAATAAGGAGAATCACCTTGGTCTAACTTTTATTTTATTTATTATTATTTATTATTTTCTTTATTTATTATTATTTTGTTAATTTAACAAATTAATAAAAGAGATTTAACTGCTCTGTTCTTAGTTTTCTTCATCTGAAAAGCTAAGTGACTGGATTGTGCATACTTCCCATGGCTAAATATTTAATATCCTTAAATTATTAAATCGTGTATGCCCTTTGATCCAGCATGCCAGTACAAAGCCTGTATCCTAAAAGGATCAAAGATAGAGAAGAAGGCACGATGTGTACAAAAATACTTATAATATATATACACATACATATACACATAGGCAATGGAGTTAAGTGACTTATCCAGGGTCACTGTTTTTCACATGGAATCTTTTCCCATCATTTCAACAACTTTTGAACCTGCGTATGTCAGATAACTGAGGACCTTTAAGAATGGGCACATGATGACCTCCATTGCTACCAGCTAAGTAAAAGAGAAAGAGGAGTTGATAGGAATTTATCCCATCCTGTTCAGTGCATGAACCTCAACTTGAGCATTTCTTCACTTGTATTTGCTATTTTATTTTGTTCCCTCATATTTTCAGCATCATTTCTTGGCCTGGGATTTTGTATTATAACAAGTCTCCTCTTAGACAAGTGAGCTAGGCCTTCTTTGGCNTTTTGCAAGACTTGTTATAATATATATATATATATATACATATATATATATACATACATATACACGTAGGCAATGGAGTTAAGTGACTTATCCAGGGTCACTGTTTTTCACATGGAATCTTTTCCCATCATTTCAACAACTTTTGAACCTGCGTATGTCAGATAACTGAGGACCTTTAAGAATGGGCACATGATGACCTCCATTGCTACCAGCTAAGTAAAAGAGAAAGAGGAGTTGATAGGAATTTATCCCATCCTGTTCAGTGCATGAACCTCAACTTGAGCATTTCTTCACTTGTATTTGCTATTTTATTTTGTTCCCTCATATTTTCAGCATCATTTCTTGGCCTGGGATTTTGTATTATAACAAGTCTCCTCTTAGACAAGTGAGCTAGGCCTTCTTTGGCCTTTCCTTTGTATAATCTGTGCAATGTTACCACTATCCTTTAGATGCGTCTTAGATGGGGTCACTGTAATTAATCCCCACCTTCTGCCCCCAAAATCAGGCTTCCATCCTATTCAATCCTGGTGATTCTCATATTCTTCGCATAATCCTAAATTTCTATAGTCTGCTATTCCCTATGAGTCTCTTTGGAAAGTTTGAATTAGTTTGGTCTCAGGGACTTCTTACACAGCCCTACTAGAATTGGTGTCCAGGTGCTAGACTCTCCCTGACTCCCTCTGTGGTACTCACTGCTGAAGCAGGCTCTATTTATCTGCTTTATAATTTATGGACACTATTTCTTTTCTTTGTTTATTATTTTTAACAAGTCAGGGTTGATAAAGATCTTTAGATTGTTAGAACTTGTAATGCTTGTGAACCCTTGCTCAGAGAAGCTTGACTGATGTAATTTTTGTTTTCAGGAAGTCCTGGTTTCCTTGGAATGATCCCTCTCCCTACCTGTGTCAGGTGGAGCTAAACAACTAAATTACATGGTAGAATTAGTTTCATTTTTACACAAGGATAATAATAAAAATAAAGTTGAGGGACATATTCATTCTAAGGTATAGTGCTCATGATGACTGATGAGAAGAAATAAATAAATCACCATGAATATAATTGTACCTTATGCATCAGCATCTGTTGCAGAGGTTTATAGAGCAGAAAAAATTAAGGAAGAGCCTGACAAGAACTTCACAACTAAGCTAAATTCTGCTTTGCTATGCTAGTGCAAAAAATAGAGATAGAGAAAAATAATTAAAACTCTGCTGCCAAATATTTTGGAATCAAAACTACAAGTCTAATGACTTGTAGGCTGAATCGAAAAATCACAAGTATACATTACGAATGCTTTCTTTGAGAGCAAGAAGGTGGTGAATGTGGCAAGTACTAAATGAAAAACTAAAAAAAAAATTAAACTTTCTCTCTTAAAAAAGACATTTCAGACCTGTCAAAATGAGCCCTATGTCAGACCATCCATTATCTCCAGGAAGGTAATAAAGACTTCAAGTAATATTTTTTTCACAAAATAATGAGTAGTAGAGAATTAAATTCATAAGAAACCTAATTAAACCAGATTGTTCTAAGAGAATTTTTGATGGAAATTGGAAGAGGGAAAAATGAATAAATAGTAAATGTCTCAGATAAAATCCTTTCTTCTACATTAAACGAGTCCTTTTTGATCCCTTCCCTTTGAGATTATCCTTGATTTATACTGTATACAACAAGCTTGTATATAATTGCTGACATGCTGTCTCTCCCATTATATTGTGAATTCCTTGCCTTTCTTTGTATTTCTTTTACTTAGTACAATGGTTGGCATAAAGTAGGGGCTTACTAAGTACATATTAACTTGATATGTCTTTATTTATTTAGTGATCTATATTAATTTGCAATGGCAGTGGAGTGATCATATTCAGACTCTAAAAAGTCAAATTTTGATATAATTTGTGAAAAAAATGGCAACTAATGGCAACTAATGATATGTAACAATATAGAATAGAGAAGACATTAACATATGCAAAAATTGTGTTGAATGTAATGAAAATTTTAAAATACACTAGTCCTGATTTGCAATTTATGACAAAGAGAAAATCTAAAAGAATGCAAAGGTGCCATTTGATACTTGTCTCAAATTAAAAAAAAAAAAAGGTAAGAATGACATCTGTAGTTACCAAGTTGTATGTCTTCCTTTTTACCTCTGTGAACTCTGTATACCTCTGTCCTATGTTTATATGAAGGTAATACAGTAGCAGATGATGAGAGGTCTATTTGACCTTTGTTATATCTCTTATGCCTGATCATGGTTCTCCTCTGATACTGCTCACACCCAGGTACAGGTAGGTAGGTGCTCATCTCTTCACAACTAGACTACTGGTAGACTTGCTGGTTGGTCTCTGTGTCAGAGTTTTCTCTCCACTCTAGAACATTTTCCAATCAACCATTCATGGTGATATTCCTTAAAGCACAGGCTTAATTATGTAATCTCATCCCCAATTAACAATTTCCAATGACTCACTGTCCTCCATGGTTAAAATATAAAACACAGTTTGTTTTTCAAAGCCCTTTATAGTTCAGATCACCCTCACCTAATTTTTTTCAGTCTTTACCCTTTAAAACTCTTTCTTATTCTCTTGATCTAGATACAATCTCTCAAACTGTCTGTGTTCTTTGGATGTCTCCTAGGCATGAAATACTCTCCCTCCTCATTTTACCTCCTGGCTCCCATAAGTCTCAACTAAAATTTTGCCTTCTACATGGAAGTGCTTCCCAATTCCTATAAAGTCTCTTATTTTCCTTTTGTTGGCTATTTTCTGGCTTTCTTATAGCTTATTTGTACATAATTGTTTGCATGTTGTCTCCTTTATTAGGCTTTGAGCTTTTTCAGGCTAGTACCTGACTTTCCTTTATTTTCATTACCAGAGTTTAGTACAGTGCCTGTCACATTGAAGGCCCTTAATAAATGTTTATTGAATGACTTTCATAGGCAATTTTATATATCAGATCATGTTTTTATGTGCAAATTTGAGAATACAAGAGCCTATTGTCTAAGGAACCAAAATCATTCAATTCATCTGGACAGAATGCTTCTATAAAGGGCTTCCCTCAGAAAATATCTCTTTCATTGGCATCTGACATTGTGCAAATCTTTATGACAGATACAACTATAGATCAAAACGTATTGAATTATAGTATGGTGCCATTAAGCCAGGTATAAAACATGGAATTATATAAATCATTAATGTTTTATATGTCATGTAATTTTTAATTAAAAATCAAACAAATGAATTTTAAGCAAAAATATTTATTATTAATAACAATTTATCTAAATATTCTTATTTGGAGAATATGTAGAATAATATTAATCCCTGAAACACAACTAAGTTTCAGTGAAATCTAAATAAGAATTAATTAATAAATGGAGTATCCATTATATAATTATTATGTATGTAAAACTTTGCTAAGTGCTAAAAAGCAAATAAGGAAGGGTTCAAGAAATACATTCTAAAAGGAAAATACAATACATAAGGAATACCTAGAAAAAGAGAAAGGGAGAAAGGAGTTTCAATGGCTTGAACTAAAAAGTGGCACCATACTCCAAGTATGAGGCCCAAGAATGAGCAAAATAAGGCAAAAGTTAACCTAACCCAATGCAGGATTATTCCACAGTGGAGTCCAAGTTTTCAACCAAAATTACATAGCAGTAAGAGGTAGAAAGAAATAATAGTTTGGAGATGACTAGATAGTAGTGAAAAAACTTGGCCAAACTAGTCACCCTAGAAAGTAAGTAAATGAAAACCAAGTCGATGAAAAAGGTATATTAAGCAGAATATGAAAATAATCTAGACAGGCATTCCACTTGGCTAATCTCTCATGGACCAGGGCTTGATGTCACTTCCTGGCTGTCTTGTCTCATTGAATTCTCAAATAATCCCTTCTTCTTGTCTTATTCCAATATCCCAATACCCATTTATGGATTTTCTTCTTCATTTAGCATGTTATTTTACAAATAAGCATATTAATTATTACAGTTTCCTAGTTTCTCCCAGAATACCTTTCATTTACCCCTTTGAGAAAGCTATGTCATTCAACAAAGAATATTCTTGAGAAAAAAAGAAGAGGAAAAATTATCAGTAAAATATTTGAATGCAAAAAATTAATTCTGAAAAGAGTCAAACTTTAAAACCTGGGTATCTCCCACCCATAAAAATACAAAAATAGAGTGGGTTTGTTTTTTCATATCTCATCTTTTAGTACTTGATTTAATGTATAATTTTGTAACATTCATTTTTCAGTGTTTTGTGGTGTTCTTTGCTCATACATTGCTACAGTCATATCATTTTATTGACTGATTGCTTCATTTTATATCAATTGATTTAACTTGATCCTTCTCAATATTCATCATATTAATTGTTTCTTACAGTTTAGTAATATTCCATTACATTCTTTTCCAGTTTGTTTAGTCATTTCCCAGTTAACAGGTATCTATGTTGTTTCCAATTATTCGTTACTATATGTGCTGTTTATATTTTTGATGTATAAAGAGACTCATCAGTGACTTATTTGATGCATATTCCTAGTAGTGTATCCTTTGAGCGAAAGTTAAGAACATTTTAATAATTATTTTCCTAAACCCACATTTCCTCCTAAGATATTTGTATTGATTCATACCTATACCAATAATATACCAGTGTACCAATAAGCCCACAACATTTCTACTGTAAGTTGAATGCATATTTTTGTCTATGAAAATTTTCTGGATATGAATATTATAGTGTTGATTAGATTTGCATTTATCTAATTGTTACTGATTTGGAGGCTTGTTTCCTAAGGTTAGTAATTGTTTCAAATCATTATGATTATTTTCAAATTGTTCATATATTGGAATACTTAGCTATTCTTCTATGTGTATGTATCGTCATACATTATACTCACATACTATATATATATATATGTGTGTGTGTATTATATAATGTATATACAAATACCCATGAATGTGCATGTGTGTGTATATACACATACATAAATACATAAACATGAACATATGGATAGTTTTGTTTGGGCAGAAGCTTTTCAATTTTATGAAAAAATTATTTTATCTTTTGTCATTAATTCCCAACGATGAGAACTAGCCAGTAGTTTAAGGGGTTAACTTGAAATGAGGAATATGTTCCTCATTAAGGAGTCTTCAAAGAATGGCTGAATGGCTACTAGTCAGATGTATTATAATGAGAATTCTTTTGGGATGGTATGTTGAATCAGATGACCACTAAGGTCTCTTTCACCTCGTTAATTCTTTGATTCTGTGGAACCCAGATCTTCTGGATTGTGAGAATAAAATTCTTTGAATTTTCTTGAATTTTTAATTTTTCATACTCTTTTTACTGTAGATAGACTGTTTTTTCCCCTTTAATTTGTATAGGTCTAAATAGAGTACAACTAAGATATGCTGGCTCACTCTGACATACCATTCTCTTATTCTATGTATCTATGTATCTATGAATCCATGTATCTATCTATCTATCTATCTATCTATCTATCTATCTATCTATCTATCTGCCTTTCTATAAATTTATATCCATTTTACTTTATTTTTAAGCTCCAGTCCTCCATTACATATGCTCAGTATTATATTGGATATTTTCTCTTCTACTTTGCAATTCTTCCAATTTGCTTTCTTCACAATTTAAGCTGTAGACATATGGATTTTGATGATCTATAAAACTGTGCAAAACTCAGCTGTGCTGAAAAAAATCCATACAGCAAAAAAATGACATATAAATGTCACCTGCATCTACTTACTATCATAGTTGGAAAAAACAGCATGTATATTTGTTTTCACATCAGTATAACTCCTAGATTTCTAAGCCTTTTAGAAATATGTTCCCTAAACATTTCAGGGAAATATGTTAAAATAAATTAAAAGAGAAAAATTAATATATATATATATACATATATATCTGCATATACATATGTCTATATATACGTATATATATATATAGAGAGAGAGACAGAGACAGAGATAGATAGATAGATAGATAGATAGATAGATAGATAGATAGATAGATAGATAGATAGATAGATAGATAGATAGAGATAGATTCACATGGGGGAGACAAGTACTATATATGTGTGTGAATATATGTATAGGTATATACATATTTGCAGATAAACATTTATTAAGCATTTACTATATGCAATTAGGCTATGTACTAACTAGAAAGACAAAAAAAAATCACCCCACTATCTCTGATCTTGAGATATTATTACATTCTACTGGGGAGTGATGAACTTTCATGAATATTATATAAGGCAAAATGAAGAGGCTCAGAGTACAAGTGCCTGGAGAGAACGAGGGACAAGTGACCTAAATAAGTGGATTTTGAGCTGATCCTTGGAGGAAGATAAGGATTCTTTGAAGGAAGAAATATTCTGGGTTTGGGGGAATTATTTAAACAGAGAGGTGAAAGACAATATATGAGATTTGAGGAACAGAACTATATGATAGGATCTTTTCCCCAAGAATGTTTGCAATCCACGAATCAAAGTAAAATATCTCTCACTTTCCATTTCTAATCCTTGCCAAATCTTCTCAGTTATATGTATACAATATGTCTTCTATTTGTGCACTCTCTAATTCACTACCATGAATGCTCCCTGGTAACCAATTATCAATGATTAGTAACTAACTCTAGATAATTAAGAAAAACATCAAATTCCCTTCTTCCACTAGCATCATGCTTCACTCATAGACTGTGCAGCCATCATTGAAGATACTTTGTTTTTGTTTTTTTTAATGTATTAATTTATTTAATTTTTTGTGCCTACATTCCCAGTCATGTCCCTACCAAACCATGCGATCAAGAAAATGTTTTTCTTCTGTGATTCAACTCCCACAGTTCTTTCTCTGGATGTGGATAACCTTCTTCCTCATAAGTCCCTCAGAACTGTCCTGGGTCATTGCATTGCTGCTAGTACAGAAGTCCATTACATTCTATTGTGCCATGATGTATCCATCTCTGTGTATCATGTTCTCCTAGTTCTGCTCCTTTCACTCTGCATCAAATCCTGGAGGTCTTTCCAGTTCACATGGAATTCCTACAGTTTATTATTCCTTTGAGCACAATAGTATTCCATCACCAACAAATACCACAATTTGTTCAGCCATTCCCCAATCAAAGGGCATCCCTTCATTTTCTAATCTTTTTGCTACCACAAAGAGCACGGCTATAAATATTTTTGTAAAAGTCTTTTTCCTGATTATATCTTTGGGGTACAAACCCAGCAGTGGTATGGCTGGATCAAAGGGCAGCCAGTCTTTTAACACCCTTTGGGCATGATTCCAAATTGTCCTGTAGAATAGTTGAACCAATTCAAAACTTCAACACAGTATATTAGTGTCCCAATTTTGCCACAACCCCTCCAACATGTATTATGCTCCTTTGCAGTAATATTAGCCAATCTGCTAGGTGTGAGGTGGTACCTCAGAGTTGTATTGATTTGCATTTCTCTAAATATAAGAGATTTAGAACACTTTTTATGTGCTTAATGAGAGTTTTGATTTCTTTATGTGAAAATTGCCTATTTCATGTCCCTTGTCTATTTATCAATTGGAGAATGGCTTGTTTTTTGTTTTTTTTTTGTACAACTGATTTAGCTAAATATAAATTTGAGAAATTTGACCTTTGTCAGAGGTTTTTGTTATAAAAAATTTTTCCCCAATTTCTTGCTTCCCTTCCAATTTTGGTTGCATTTGATTTTATTTGTATAAAACTTTTTAATTTAATGCAATCAAAATTATTCATTTTACATTTTATAATATTTCTATCTCTTGCTTGGTCTTAAATTCTTTCCTTTCCCATAGATCTGACACCTAATTTACTTATAGTTTCCTTCTTTATATTTAAGCCAGTTTCCAATTTTGAATTTATCTTGTTGTAGGGTGTGAGATGTTGATCTAAGCCAGTGATGGGCGGACTACGACCCTCGGGCCAGATGAAGCCCCCTGAAATGTTTTATCTGGCTTTGTGACATTATTCCTAATCTGACAAATACAATGAGTTGGACACAATACAATGAAACTTCAAAAGAGTTGTCTTAGAAACAGACTGACAGATGAGCATTTCCTTTCCTTTGGCCCCCTCTTTAAAAAATTTGCCCTTCACTGATCTAAGCCTAATCTCTTCCATACTGTTTTCCAGTTTTCCCAACAGGTTTTGCCAAATAGTGGATTTTTGCCTCCAAAGATGGGATCTGTGGGATTATTGTACACTGTCTTGCTGAGGACATTTAACCCAAGTCTATTCCATTGATCCTTCCTTCTGTCTCTTAGCCAGTGCCATGTTGTTTTGATGACCACTGCTTTATAGTACAGTTCAAGATCTGGTACTGTTAGGCCCCATCTTTCACATTTTTTTTTATTAGTTCCCCTGATATTCTTGATCTTTTGTTCTTCCAAATGAACTTTGTCATAATATTTTCTATTTCAGTAAAAGAAGTTTCTTGGTAGTTTGATAGGTATGACACTAAATAGGTAAATTAATTTGGGTAGGATTATCATTTTTATTATATTAGCTCATCCTACCCATGAGAAATTAATATTTTTCCAATTATGTAAATCCAGTTTTAATTGTATGGAAAGTGTTTTGTAGTTGTGTTCATATAATTCCTGTGTTTGTCTTGGCAAAACAATTCCTAAATATTTTATATTGTCTAGTGAAATTTTAAATGGAATTTCTCTTTCTAACTCTTGCTGCTGGGTTGGGTTGGAAATATATAGAAATGCTTATGATTTATGTGGGTTTATTTTGGAACCTGCAACTTTGCTAAAGTTGTTGATTATTTCCATTAGCTTTTTAGTTAATTCTCTAGGATTCTTTAGGTAGACCACCATATCATCTGCAAAGATGGATAGTTTAGTTTCCTCATTGCCTATTTTAATCCCTTCAATTCTTTTTTCTTCTTTAATTGCTACTGCTAAGATTTTTAGCACAATATTAAATAATAGTTGTGATAATAGGCATCCTTGCTGCACTCCTGAGTTTATTGGGAAGGCTTCTAATTTATCCCCATTGCAGATGTTGCTTGCTGATGGTTTTAAATATACATTTATTATTTGTAGAAAAGGCCCATCTTCTCCTATACTTTCTAGTATTTTCAATAGGAATGAGAGCTACATTTTGTCAAAGTGTTTTTCTGTATTTATTGAGATAATCGTGTGATTTATCTTGGTTTGGTTATTGATAAGGTCAATCATGTGGGTAGTTTTCCTAATATTTAACCTTCCTTGCATTCCTGGCCTAAATCCCACCTGATCATAGTGAATAGTCCTCATGATAAGTTACTGGAGTCTTTTTTGCTAGTATTCTATTTAAGATTTTTGCATCTATGTTCATTAAGGAGATTGGTCTGTAGTTTTCTTTCTCTGTTTTTAGTCTTACTGGCTTTGGAAATAATACCATATCTGTGATCATGAAAGGGGTTTCGTAAAATTCTCCTGGGCTTACTTTGTCAAATAGTTTGTATGGTATTGGGATGAGTTGTTCTTTAAATGTTTGATAGAATTCACTTGTGAACCCATTAGGCTCTGGAGATTTTTTCTTAAAGAGTTCCTTGATGGCTTGTTCAATTTCTTTTTCTGAGATGGAAGTAGTTAAGTATTCTATTTCTTCTTTTGTTAATGTAGGCAATTTATATTTTTGTACATATTCACCCATTTCATGTTATATTTATTGCCATCTAGTTGGGCAAAATAGTTCTTAATAATAACCTTGATTTCCTCTTCATTAGAGTTGAGATTTCCATTTTCATCTTTAATACTATTAATTTGATTTTCTTCTTTCTTTTTATTAGATTAACCAGTACTTTATTTTATTTGCTTTTTCAAAGTACCAGCTCTTAGTCTTATTTATTAGATCAATAGTTCTTTTGCTTTCTATTTCATTAATTTCTCCTTTGATTCTTAAGATTTCCAATTTAGTTTTTATTTGGGGATTTTTAATTTGTTCTCTTTCAAGTTTTTTTTTAAGTTACATGCCCAATTCATTGACCTCTTCCGTCTCTTATTTGTTGATATATACACTTAGAGATATATATTTTCCCCTGAGTACTGCTTTGGCTGCATCCCATAGATTTTGATAAGTTGTTTCTTCATTGTCATTCTCTTCAATTACATCAGTAATTCTTTCTTTGATTTGTTTTTTGACCAACCAGTTTTGAAGAATTAGATTATTTACTTTCCAATTAGTTTTATATCTGCCTTTCCACAAGCTCTGATTGATTATGATGTTTATTGTATTATGGTATAAAAATTGTATTTATTATTTCTAATTTCCTACATTTACTTGCAATATCTTTATAACCAAGTATAAGGTAAATCTTTGTATGTTTGTCATGTGCTGCTGAAAAGAGAGTATATTCTTTTTTCCCTGTTTATTTTTCTCCAAATATCTATAAACTCTAATTTTTCTAACATTTCATTCACTTCTCTTACTTCTTTCTTATTTATTTTTTGGTCGAGTTATCTAGTTCTGATAGAAGAGGGTTGAGGTCCCCCTCTAATGTGGTTTTACTATATATTTCCTCCTTAAGCTCCTTTAGAAATGTGACTGCTATACTATTTGGTCCATATATGTTGAGTATTGATATTTCTTCATTATTTATACTATCTTTTATCAAGATGTAATTATCTTTCTTATCTCTTTTAATGAGATCTATTTTTTGCTTTAGCTTTGCCTGAGATCATAATTGTTACTTCTGCCTTCTTTGTCTCAGTTGCTGCCCAGTATATTCTACTCCACTCTCTTACTTTTACCCCATGTATATCTTCCTGTCTCAAGTGTTTTTCTTGTAGACAACATATGGTAGGATTCTGGTTTTTAATCCATTCTGTTATGTGTTTCTTTTTTATTGTTGAATTCATCCCATTCACATTCACAGTTATGATCACTGTCTGTTTATTTCCCTCCATTTTGACTTCCTCCTTAGGATCTGTCTTTTCTCTTATCTCTCTTATACTCCCCTCCAACTTTTTGCTTTTAGTCAGTTTCCCCACTTTCCTCTCCATAATGTTGTTCCCCTTCCTAGCACCTCCACTCTTATTGATTCCCCTCTTATTATAGTGCCTTTTAAACAAAGCCCACCCTCTACCTCCTTTCTATTTCTCCCCTCCCCACTAGCCAGTTTATTACCCTTCTAATTCTCTATAGGGCAGGATACAATTCTCTGCCCCAATAGATCTGATTATTGTTCCCTCTTTGATTTAATTTCAATACACATAAAAATTAAGCATTACCTGTCTCCAAACTTTCACCCTTCCATTTTATTGGTCTTTTCCTTGTCCCCCAATGTGCTATTTTATGAACTATAAATTTACCCCATTTTGTCTTTTTTCTCTTTTCTCATTTCTCTTGGTATTATCCTCTTTTTTTTCTACTGCTAGTTTCATATATATGTATATATACACATATATATTTGACATTTCACCCTATACAGTTTGCCACTGTTTCCTCTAAGTATGCTTCTTCTAGCTAACTTGATGATAATAACAATTTTTGAGAGTTACCAATATCATCTTTTCTTACAGAATACAAATCATTTGAATTCATTGGGTCTCTTAAAAAAAAGTTGTTGATTTTTTCCCCTTTCTTAATTACCTTTTGGTGATTCTCTTGAGTTCTGTATTTGAGCATCAAATTTTCTGTTTATGCCAGGTCTTTTCTTTAGGAATGCTTGGAAGTCTTCAATTTTATTAAATGACCATACTTTATCCTGCAACAATATAGTCAGTTTAGCGGGGTAGTTGATTCTTAGTTGTAGACCCAGTTCCCTTGCTTTCAGGAATATCATATTCCATGCCTTCTTGTCCTTTAGTGTGGATACAGTCATGTCCTGTCTATCCTAACCATGTTCCATGATATCTGAATGGCTTCTTCTTTGCAGCTTGTAGTATCATTTGGTCTGATAATCCTTACATTTGGCTATAACATTCCTGGGCATTTTCAATTGGGAATTAAATGAAGGAGGTGATCTGTGGATTATTTCAATCTCTATTTTTCCCACTTGTTCAACAATGTCAGAATAGGTTTTTACATAATTTCCTGTAGAATGATGTCCAGGCTTTTTCTTATGTCATCATCTTCCAGTAGTCCAATAATTCTTAAATTGTCTCTCTTGGATTTATTTTCTAGATCTGTTGTTTTATCAATGAGCAGTTTCATATTTTCCTCAATTTTTTTCATTCTTTTGATTTTGTTTTATAGACTCTTGCTGCCTTGTGAAGTCATTTGCTTCCAGTTGTTGGATTCTAAGTTTTAAAGACTGAATTTCATCCCTGGCTTTTTGGTCATCCTTCTCCTTCTGGTCTGATTTTCTTTGTAGGTCATCTTTTACCTTCTTGGCCTCATTTTCAAGGTGGTCAATTCTGGGTTTCAAGACACTACTTTCTTGTTTTAGTTCATGTGCCTCTGTTTCTAGATGACTTATTTTGCTTTTTAAATTCATTTCCCAATTTTCTTCAGCTTCTCTTAATTTTTTTAAAATTGTGTTTCAAGTTCTTCCAAAGCCAATGTCCAATTTGCTGGAATTTCTGCATTTTTTCTTGGTATTCCTTGATCCTCCTCTGTTCCATTTGCACTTTGTTCATTACCTGGATAAAAACTGTTGATTGTAATTTCTTTTTTTCTTTTTCTGTTTTTCATTCATATTTTTTCCTACTTTCCCCTGTGACAGTTTGTAATCTTGCTTCTCTGTTTATTTGCTGGATCTGTGGGTTTGAGCTGTTCTGTCCTGAAGGGACTTCTTCTGTGCTCTGCTTAGGCTGATGAAGTTTTTTTTTTTTTTTTTTTTTTTTTTAAACCCTTAACTTCTGTGTATTTGACTTATAGGTGGAAGATTGGTAAGGGTAGGCAATGGGGGTCAAGTGATTTGCCCAGGGTCACACAACTGGGAAGTGTCTGAGGCCGGATTTGAACCTAGGACCTCCCGTCTCTAGGCCTGGCTCTCAATCCACTGAGCTACCCAGCTGCCCCCAGGCTGATGAAGTTTTAATGAGCCCTAACGTCAGATCTTCCCCAGTTGGTAGCAGAAGCTGAAGAGGTAGGTGCAGGTGTGGAGGATAAAGGGAGCTGTGCTTCCTCTTCTGTTATCAAGGTATTTTGTAGTGGTTGCAGCCTTCACCCTGGAAGCTTAGTCAGCAAGACTCTCAGGGAAGTCAGTGGGGGGGAGGGGTGTTGGAGATTGAGCTTCCCTGCCCTCTGAAGGCTTCTTATCTGGCCTAGTGATAAGATTAGGCCAGGGCAGAGCTTATCTGAGGAACTGGATTGCCCTGAGGCTAAAACCTTGAGAAGGGGGGAGGGTATATGGAGAGTTTTGGTTAAGGCAAGGCTGCCCTCTCCAAGCTTCTCCTCCAGCTGCCTCCCTTCCAGCTGTAGTCAGTGCCCTGATACTAGCACAGCTGTGCCAGCAAGGCACTCCCTCTGGGCTTGAGCCCTCTCCCCAATATTCCATTGACCCTGGAGACACAGCACAGTAGGTCAGAGTAGGATCCTGGGACATTCCTTCTTTATTTTCCTTAATCCCGAGTACTCAGGCTTTTTTTGCATACCTTTTAAGCTGAATCCAGTAGGAGGGTCCCCCAGCTCTGTCCTATTGTTAGATTTGGTTTTCTGTTCCCTTGAAGCACTTTGTTTTTGATTGGTGTGGAAGAGTTTTCACAGAGGTCTGGACTTTTACTGCTTCTAAGTGGACATCTTGACTCCACCCTCCCATCAATAACTACACTTTGAAAGAGGGGGTCAATAATCTTCCTCACAATGAAGAATTGTTTTCCAACTACCACAAATGAATCATACAAAAAAGCCTAGATGGAAGCAACCTTTGAAGAGAAAGGACCTGCCATCCTGGATAGTACTAACCAACTGCCACTGCCTACAAAGTAAGCCAAAATCCCTAGAGATAATAGTAAATCTTACATTAACAATCCTATTTCTACTCCACATAGCCATTGTCCAACAACCCAGTGGAAATACCATATAACTTCCTCTGCAATTATTTTTTTTTTATTTTATTTTTTAGAAAAAAAATCTTTTCCATGGTTACATGATTCATGTTCTTACTCTTACCCCCTCAATCCCCCCACATAGCTAATGCAGATTTCCACTGGTTTCTTCATGTGTCATCGATGAAGACCTATTTCCATATTATTGATAATTGTTCTAGGGTGGTTATTTAGAATTTACTTCCCAAATCATGTCCACATCAACCCATGTGTTCAAGTAGTTGTTTTTCTTCTGTGTTTCCACTCCTGTAGTTCTTCCTCTGAATGTGGGTAGTGTTCTTTTTCATAAATCCCTCAGAATTGTCCCGGATCATTGTATTGCTGCTAGTACAGAAGACCATTACATTTGATTTCACCACAATGTATCAGTCTTTGTGTACAATGTTCTCCTGGTTCTGTTTCTTTCACTCTGTATCAATTCCTGGAGTTCATTCCAGTTCACATGGAATTCTTCCAGTTTATTATTCCCTTGAGCACAATAGTATTCCATCACCAACAGATATCACAATTTCTTCAGCCATTCCCCAATCGAAGGACATTCTCTCATTTTCCACTTTTTTGCCACCACAAAGGGCACGGTTATAAATATTTTTGTACATGTCTTTTCCCCTATGATCTCTGGGGTACAAACCCAGTAATGGTATGGCTGGAACAAAGGCTCTGAAATGATTTTAATATTCACTTCAACAGCCACAGCTACTAAAGACCTAGAAAAGAAAGTTTTATCTTGTCTCCCTGATTAGAATGTGAAGTCTTTGAGATCAAGGATTAGTTTGATTTTCTATTTCTGTCAACAGGACTTAGGAAGAGCACCTAGAGGAAAGGTCCAAAGCATTAACAGAAAAATCTGGATAATTAGAAGTTTGATGAATTATCAAAAGTAGAGAGACATCTTAAATACTTAATAGCTATATGGACCTGAAGAAGTCACTTAACCTCTCATTCAATTCTCCATTGGTTAATATATATGACCTTATATTTGATCCTGTGATCTCATGGGATATTTGTCAGTTGTGGGATAGTATAAAAATAATATAAAGTGTATAAGGGAGTAAAAGAGTGAGAGGATTAAAGCAACCTCTATCTGCATAATAATTTTTTCAAGTACTCATCCTGATATCTTCTTACCTTTTTTATGCTATTAGCAGCCACATTGGTGTCTTCTTTCAAGAACATTTGGCTTTGGCTACAACCTTCATGTGATCTTCTATTTTAATCAATGAGCCAACAAATTGTAACAATGCAGTATATGTAAGGTGACACAGAATATGTCACAGATTTTCCAGTATAATATTTGCTTCAAGAAAATAAGTAGACTTTAAGGAACTTTCCAAAAGGAATATCTTTTATCAAACCTCATACTCTGAATGGAATCTGGAAAACAGAGTTATTGCAAGAATATAGGTTATATAAATTATGGTAGAAGCAATATCTACAAAGGTCCCTGACATGTTAGGTTAACCTATTTTTTTTAACCTAAAAGTTAAGGTAACCATTTACAAAACTCTATTGGTCCATCTTACTAAAACTCATTGCTGGTATAATTTCCTAGATACCTGAGTACAAAAAAATAAAAAAATCACACAAAAATCCAGGCACTTCTCAGGCTTTATACATTCTTTTGACAAGACATAACACCATAATAAATATGCAATCAGGGGAGATGTACCCAGATGAATCAGTGTTATAACCCTATAATCTTTTCTATTCTAACATGAAGTAAACCTCTTTTTATTAAATGTTATATGTTTTAAGTATCTCATTCCATTCTGATCCCACACACTAGATCACACTGACTACAGTATGTTTCTTTATCACTATCTTTTTATGTGATACAGACCTTTTAATGCATTAAGAAGGAAATAATACTATTGATTGTTAAAAGATAAACCAGGGAGGGGGCAGCTGGGTAGCCCAGTGGATTGAGAGCCAGGCCTAGAGATGGGAAGTCCTAGGTTCAAATCCGGCCTCAGACACTTCCCAGCTGTGTGACCCTGGGCAAGTCACTTGACCCCCATTGCCTACCCTTACCACTCTTCCACCTATGAGTCAATACACACAAGTTAAGGGTTTAAAATAAACAAACAAACAAACAAAAAATGATAAACCAGGGGGGCAGCTGGATAGATCAGTGGATTGAGAGCCAGACCTAGAGTCAGGAGCTCCCAGGTTCAAATCTGGCCTCAGACACTTCCCAGCTGTGTGACCCTGGGCAAGTCACTTAACCCCCATTGCCTAGCCCTTACCACTCTTCTGCCTTGGAACCAATACACAATATTGATTCCAAGACATTGATTCTAAGACAGAAGGTAAGGGTTTAAAAAATAAATAAAATAAATTAATAAAATAAAAAAAATGGAAATGACAAAAGTAATAATTAAAAAAAAAAGTTAAACTAGTCATTTCTCTTGGAGCTTTAAATAACCAAACGCTGAGAAACTCAAGGAAATTTGAGAGTTTGGAGGAATTTGTGGAAGAAACTCCTAGAGTGAAAGGATGATATTTCTCTCTTTTCCTCTCTCAACCTCGTAACTTTCCATAAGTAATGCTGTCTTTCCAAGAGTTGCCCAGTGACTCCATTCAGAAGAATGAGAATTGGAGACCCTGCAAATGGGGAGCTTCTATGGAGATGTCTGTTGAGAGGAAGGACAAAATTTCTCTTCCTTCGAAATATACACACATCACTCATATAGTTTAAAACTACTTACTGGACCAATATGAGATAGATATTACAATAGATATAGATATATGTAGTTTATTCATATATATATATATTTGCATAAACCCCTCCACACACATATGTGTTTATATATATATATATGCATATACATATTCATGTTATATATACTCCACATGGGTATACAAAGTCATCTGAGAGAGATAGTTGAAGAGGAACTATGCAGTTGGAGAAAAATCTTCTATGCCCTGTAGTTTTAGGAGTTGTATTTCTTTTATCTTGCATTAATTTTCTGAATGTTCCCCAACATCATTTTTTCTCTAATTTGAGCTCATTTTTCTTAGTCTGTCTATATTTAGTATAAAATATAACCTACATTTATGAGGAAATATACTAAAACTACTATCCTTTTTTTCCCCTTTTCCTTTTAAGTAAATGCCTTTTGTGGAGAGCTTGAGGTTACTATTTAATTGTTAGTGGGAAACACATCCCATTGATGAAATCTCATAAATATAGTATTAGGAAGTCTAGGTCCACTCAGAGAACTTGAAAAATACTCATTCTACTGGGATGCCAAGTTGAGTTGAAAGTGATAGTTGGAAAAGTAGTGGTGAGTGTTCAATATAAGTAGCAACACTGTGTAATTGGAAATCTTGTAGCTTTGAACTACATTATTCAGGAAGTCAGTGGGCTCCTGGGTAATGTAGTTCAAAGGTACAGGATTTCCAATTACACAGCACCAAAGTTTAAAAATAATTTGTGAAATTCTTAATACCTGCAAAAAATCACTTTACTAAGCATTGGACAAAGAAAAAATTAATGCATTACAATTCCTGCACTCAAGTAACTTACTTTCTACTTGGAGCTATACACCAACAAGCACAATGCAAAGTAGAATGTAATGAGATCCAAGATAAGTTTGAAAAAAAATGTAAATTTTAAATAATATTTCTCCACTTTCAGCCAGAAAACTTAATGGAAGAGGTGGCATCTGATTTTGTCTCTTGATTAGAAGAAAAAGAAGATTCTTAACAGTTCAATTGAAGGTGGAATATATTTCAGACATAGGATAGGATCTGTGTAAATGATTAGATATACTAAAATTTTCAAATCAAATCAGTGAATATTTACTAGGCTAATTTTATTATAATATTTGAAAGGGCATAATACTGAATAAGGATGAAAAAGCAAATTATGAGCAGACTTAAATTCTAGATTAAGGAGCTTTCCTTATGTCTTTTAGGCAATAGTAAGCCACTGAACATTTTGACCAAATAAGATATGTAGTGAGTCCTCTAGACCAGTGATGGGCAAACTATAGCCCGCGGGCCAGATGTGGCCCCCCTGAAATGTTCTATCCGGCCACACGACATTATTACTAATCTGATGAATATAATGAGTAGGATACAATACAATGAAACTTCGAAAGAGTTGCCTTAGAAACAGACTGACAGATGAGCATTTCCTTTCCTTTGGTCCCCTCTTTAAAAAGTTTGCCCATCACTGGTTTAAAGGATATTTATTCTACTGGCACCTGTGTGAAGGAGATATTGAAGAGGGGAAAAACAAGAGGCATAGAAACAATTAACAGGCATTTATAAAGAACATACTAGGGCTGTGTGACCCTGGGCAAGTCACTTGACCCCAATTGCCTACCCTTGCCACTCTTGCACCAAGAAGCCAATACACAGAAGTTAAGGGTTTAAAAAAAAAAAAAAAAAAAAAGAACGTACTAGGTGCTAAATACTGTGCTGAGCATTGAACATGCAAACTATTTAGAAAACTATTAGAGACTCATCAGAATGAGATAAAACCCACTGCTTTATTTTCCAAGACAAAGTTTAATAATTTAAATTGATTATGAAACTGATTTGATAGATTTCTTCATATAGAAGAGCATAAGTTCAGCACTAAAACTGGAGACATCCAGACAGAAGGTAAAGACCGTAGCTTCTGTCCATGTCTAGGACAGGTCACAGCACTGTTTCCTGAAACATTCCCCATCTAAAATCTTCAGGGGCACTGGAGCTGTGTAATAGTCTGTTTTTAATTGGAGGCAGATGGTTCTAAATGAACTCTTAAGACTAGCCATCAACAAATAAAAATTCATAAGAAATCTGTGGCATTGAATTTAACCTAGCACATTTTTAATGTAATGAGTGAACTATGTTACCTGCTTTCTGGTTCAGGGTACAAAATTCTTATGTATTTGCCCTTTGAATGTGTGGTAATTAACATCTCAGATGACCTTGTCACTTTGCTATTTAATTAAATGATATTTTCTAGGAAGGCTATTTTTGCTATACAACTCAAGATATTTCATGTTCCAAAGACTGTATGCATAAAAATTCTTATTAAAGGAGGTGGGCTAGCATTATGAAATATTTATAGAATATAAAGAGATTTTTTTAACCTCCCCACAAGATTAGAATGCTATGGCTGCTGCTGCAAGCTCTTTGCTTTCCCTTTGCCACCATTCAGGGAAGAGAAATGCATAATGATTTTCATCAAATATAAACGGCAGGGAGAGATTTTTCATTTCCCACTTGAAAATGAAACACAAAGAGAGGAATAGTTCTTGTGTGTGATTCAGCGTCCATCCTTTCTTGAAACAATCACTAACATTTTAGATCCATGATGTAATTGCTTCTCTCTCTCTCATCTCCTCCAAGATGTTGAACTTGAACTTGAACAGTCCCAGGGAGCTTACTCTTGCTTATGGCATAAACATTTCATTTACACAAGGTAAGAGGTGTCATAGTTGACTCTCCCTTTAAAAGCACAAGACTGACCTTAATAATTGTCCTCAATCTCCAATCATAACAGCCTATTTACAAAATGATGAAATAATTGCAAAATTAATCAATTAATCTTGCTTTTAATCAACTCTGAAATTAATGACAGACTCATTCGGTAGAGTTGTATATCCCAGAGAAGAAACAGCTTAGCCATTAACTTCACATTTCACACAACAAGGGTTGATGTGCATTTTCCTTCTGAGAAATTATTCATAACCATATTGGAAATTTCAGGGCTTTTTTAAATTAAAAAAAAACAACACTAGGATTGAGGAGGTAAAAGTCATCGAGTCTATTCCTGACTGAAACTTACTTCATGAATGACCTTGGACAACTTACATTTTCTGTAATTTACTTACAGGAAAGTGAGTTACTATGTGTTCAGGAATGGAACTAAAGATATGTCTTCTATGCATATCTTCCCATTTGAAGATTGTTGAGCCTATTTTTTGCAATGAAAAAAGAAAGTTTTCCACTTAAGAGTGGAGAATTTTTGAAAGCTATACAAAATATTTCAAGTATTAACATGTTTCCAAAGAAGAATGTTTGTAATGCAGTTGCTAAAATCATTCAGAAATGAACTTAAAAGAAAAACAAAACAAAGCAACATAATGGATGATAAGTATGCTAATTAGACAAAAAGCCTTAGAGAAATTTGAGGCCTTTAATAGTCAGCAGTAAGCAATGGATCTGGAGTCTAAAAGGTCTGACTTCAAATCTACTCTCACATATTGATTGGTTATTTGACCATAGGCAAGTCGATTAATCTCTATGTGCCCCAGATTCCTTATCTGCAAAGTGTTGGAAATAAGTGCTCCTAACTCTAAGAACACAAAATAATAGGTATAAGCCACTTGATAAACTTTGAGGCACTGACTAACCATTTTCATCATCTTTATTATTATCTCTACCTAGTTTATGTTAAATATTTTTACTTTTTACATTTAAGAATTGTACAGCATTAATCCCTTCAACTAAATGTACCAGAAATCACTAAGATGTGCTTCAAGGAATCCAAGTCCACATTGGTGTCATTCTTCCAAAAGCCATTATTTCATTTCTATTTCTGTTTGGAATGGGTAACTTTAAGAATACTCTCATAGAAGGTTTCCTCTAGTGGCTCCCATTTTCTATGTATCTTCTTAAGCCTATTTGACAATTCTAATCTGCCTTTTTAATAAAATAAAAAATAAAAACACCTTTCTCCAAGTTTCCCTCAGGTTTCTAATTCCAACTTCAATATGCCCGACATATAAAAGGGAAAGAAATTGGTATTGGATTTTCTCTAAACATTGACATTTCAAGAATCAATGAATTTCCATTAACCACTCAAGTATCTCCAGAAAGGCTTATGCTGAAGAAAAAGGACAGTGGTCATCTTAAAGCAAAAATATTTTCTTATACTTAACATTCAAATAAAATGATAAGCTAAACTTATCATTTTGCTTGTATTTCAGCCTAAACTCATTTAGAGAGAAATGTATAAAAGTTAAAAGCTTTAGAGAGAATCTAGTCACAAGATATTCAGGAAATGGTTTACTTTATTTAGTAATGAAGCAATTTAAAGTTTGCAAGATATCTTATATATAACTAATTTGATTTACAAAAAAATGTCCTGTAAATTAATCACTTTTATTTTCTCCATTTTACAGATGAGAAATTTGAGGCTGAGAGAGTTAAATCAGTTGCTAAGGGACATGAGTACTAACTGTCTGAGGCAGAAGTTGAACTCAGTTTTTTGTCTGGTCCAACATTCTATCTACTGTCATATTTAACTGCTATTTGGTTCTCAGGGGCATTTTAGGTGAAAAGTGACTAGAGATTTGCAAAATCCTCTATATAACAGAGGAGTCAAGCAACACTCCCAGCTACAACCAGACAAAGATTAAAATGTAATTCGAAAATATTTTGCAAAATAAATCAAAATAGACCAGAATACAGAGAATGTTAGTGGATGGTTTTCTAAGCCAATATGCCACTCACAATAATCCTCATTGTATAGTGTAGTGAATGTTTTTACCTGAGTTCAATATCACTGCTTTACATCAGTTTTCTCAGCTGAATTTCACCACACCTCTGATTCCAAAGAATTTACACATTTTCCACTGTAAAACAACTAAGATGAGCCATACCCATAATTTGAACCCAGGTACTCTGATTTCAAATCCAGTGTTCTTTTCATTAGACCATACTTTTGAATGACTATTATGTGTAAGTCTATGAGATAATTCCTTTTAACAGAACGTCAGAAAATTATTTATCTACTGAACATAATTGAGGTTTACAAACTAGTTCTTCTAGAGAACTGTGGTAGATTTATAAATGGAGGAGAAAGGGAAAAATAGAGAGAAAAAATAAAATAGAAGGGGAAGGGGTTAAAAAAGGGAAGTGAGAGAGTCAAAAGAGAAGAAGGTGGAGAAATTTTAGTGATGTGACAGTGATTGTCCCAGACAGAACCACTAAACAAATATTTAGGTGGGACAGAGAGCAGATCCTGATTCCCCCCCACCCTTATATTCTCTTTCTTTTTTATATTCTTTTTTTCCTGAAACTCAACTTCAAACTGTGTTTAAGGTTTTGATGCATATTAAAATATGAAAAGCACCCATGTGAAGGTATAGTGCTACAAGCTGCAATTAGCTATGCAATAGCATGGATGAAACATCTAAGATCTTGTTATGATGCTTTATAAGGTCTTTGAAAACAAGGGCTCTGTCCCATGCATGATTTTTAGCACAAATACAGCTTAGCACAATGTAATAGAGTAATATAGTAATATTAATATGTACTATTAATATAGTAATACCATAGTAATATAGTAAATGCCTTAAATTTTTCTGCAATTATTAATATTCTTAAGACATATGCTAAAAAGTTGCTATCCTCTCATTAATTTTAACCCAAACTCTAAATTTTATCAATCCCAGTGAGATCTCTTGAAGTTGAAATGTTATTTTTGTACATTTATAAACACTCTCTTAGACTTCCATTTTAGTGCCATTTGTGCAGTCTTGATGAATAATAGGCAGACTACCAAAAAAAAGAACATAGAAAGAAATGAAAGGCTGGAAATTTCAAAGCTCAACTTTGGAATTTTTCCTAGGAATTTTTTTTTGCTAGTTGGATTTCCTACTTCTTGATTTGTTATAATTCTAGCTGAGATTTCCAAGGGTTGAGATTTGAAACTGGAGGAAGGAGCACAAATAATATTGAACAAGTCTAACCAAGAGAGCGTTCTGGGTGTTACAAATAGCCAAGACCCCAGAACATTACTACCAATCAGCAAGGACTATTCCCACTGATATATCTCTGCTTCTTTTATGTTCATGTCAGAGAAGTATGTCAGTCATTCTGTGGTTCAGACCCTTTATACATGGCATCTCTTCTTACTTTCCCTCCTCATTATGCTGCTTCTTCAGACATAATTTAAATGCAGTCTAGTTAGATTAGTAAATATATAGCAAACACACAAATGTCAATAACATGTAATGTAGACTATATCTTGTTCCTGGTCCCTTGGTTCATGTCCCTTCCAAGGTAGGAACACTTTTTAGGTTGGAGTACACTTGCTTTCTCTTTGCCCTTTGTTCTCCCATCCATAGAATGAGTAAAGAAGGTAGTGCTGAGGCTGAGGAGGTTCAGTATCTTATGATAGATGTTTTATCTCTCTGTGAAATGGGAGAGAACTACAAATTTTTAATTTGTGACACAACTAGAAAACACTACATAAATTTCAGCAGTCATGGTCATAGCTACACGGATAAAGGGGAATAAAAGGTCAAATCTTTCAGTACAGAACAGAAGACTGTCCAAGCAGCCTAGAGCCCAATACCCTCAGAGTGCCTTCTAACTTTCACAAGCCTAATCTGCAGCAGCCAGGTCTCTGGGACAGCCTTCACTTGTGTTTGACCTCTCCAATCTTTCTCATTTTATTTTAAAAATCACCTATACGGGGACGTCTTTTGTCATAATCATTGCAAAGTCTATCAATTAAAGTCCAGACTGGATCAGAGCTACCAATTGCCTTACCTACTTGCATCTCACTCCAACTAGGGAGTATAATCACAACTCCTCTCCATCTAGTCAGAGTTCAACACCTCTTCTCACCCCCTCTTCATCCTATTAGACTTTATTCAAAGTGCCAATTTTGTAAGAATGTTGTATATCTAGGGGAGACCAAACTGTGCTCCTATCAATTAAATTATGCTGTGGGGACAGGGGAATGAAACCGAAGGATATGTTCAATGTATCACTTTCATGCCAGCTTTATTCTGAAACTCTCAGGGCTATTTATTTGCTCTACTGAAGATTGCAAAATTGTTAGCCCTTAAATATTTTCCATAAGAGAGAATATGTCAGAAAAGGCAGGTCATTGAAGATGTTTTGCCTCTGAGGAATTTGAGCTTTCACAGAGCTCCCCAGAGCATTATGAATTCAGCATCAAAACTCATGAACAAAAAAGACAATAGCACTTTCCTTTTGTACTCTCATATTTGGGGCAAGGTTGGCACAAAACAGGAAACCTGAGGCCCAGGAGACTGAGCAGTGCTGGGGAAAGACAAGTCATTTTTCTGTAGTTTTGTTTCTTCCATCCCTTTCCAACTTCTGTCAATGAGAGGGAGATTAAAAATAATAATAATAATAGTTACCATCAATAGAACCTACTTTTGGCTCTAAAGAATAGGTAGAAAAGTAGGTCAAAATTGCAAATATGAATCAGGCTATGAGATCTGAGGGATATCAAAGACATTTACCCATTCAAAAAATGCTCTCAGAACTGTCACAGGGCTAGGATTTCCTCTCTGAAGCCTTCTCTAAAACCTGCCCCTAGAAGTTATTAGCATTAATTTTACCTTCTTGATTATTTGTCTATATACTTATTCATGTACCTGTTATGATTTAGCATACTTTAAACTTCTTGAGGTCAGGGACTATCTGTTGTTAGTATTTTTTCTTTTTCTTTTTCTTTTTTTTTTTTTTTTTTTTTTTTTTTTTTTTTTTTTTTTTTACCTTAGCAACTAATGAATGCTTTTAACATAGAAAGCATTCAATGAATTCTTTCTACTTGAATTGACTTTGCCTATGTGGAAATTCAATCATTTGAAGTTGTTCTTGACTTCTGATATACTTCCAGGAGAGACAGGATAGTGTCTTATTATGTCATATTTGAGAAGTAGCATTTTATAATTGTATTAAAGTAATATTTTATAGGCTTTTCTTTTCAGAGATATCACTTGAAAAGTGGAAAATCCATGATAATCCAAAGCATTTTCCTCACAATAATTATTTTAATTCCCAGTTATAAACATACCATCATTAATAGGATTAGGATTAATAGGATTAATAACAGTAACATGATCCCATTGATATAAAAAGTATGTGTGTTAACCTAAAATCAAGACACTATTAGGAAGGTCATGGAGGGATAAATTGCTTGGCAAAAACAAGTCATAAAATTTTTTAAAAAATAGAGTTTATGATCTATTCTTGTGAAATGACACAATTCTAATAAATTCACCTAGCATCAAAAATTCAAATTTTGCTAGAGAATACTTTTTCAGAATCACAACTCAATTAAGCAATTGTTAATAATTGCTCTAATAATTATTATTACAAAATACTTTCACATCTTTCCTCTGACATTTACCCCATGTGACCTTGGAGAAGTCATTTAACCTTCATGGGTATCATTTTCTTCAGCTATGAAATGAGGTTGGTCTACATAGCTACTGATATTTTTTCTACTTGTAGTTTTAAGATGGTGTGATCCTACATGAGCTTCCTAGCAACTACTGAAGTTATTAGAAATGGCAATGATTACAATAATGATTGTGGTGGTTATGGTACTATCATCAGTTTCTATCTGATGAGCCCTTAGTGTGCAGTCTAAACCAACCCTCTAATTTCACAGATTGGAAAACTTATGTTTTATTCCTCAAAAATTAAAGTTCAGATAGTAAGGTGGCAAAATAATGATTTGAACCTCAGGCCATTTTGCTCCAAAGCCAATATTGTTTTCATCGCATCATATGGTCTTATATTCTTCATAATGACTATATTCATTGCTGGACATAATAATAATAATAACTTATTATTTTGTTTTATTATTAATAAGGGTTATAGTATCAAGGAACAAAAATGGGCAGGGTGGCCTACTTGAGATTCTCACTAGTGGTGCCCAGAACCAGGAAAGTAGGTAGGGAATGGCAGAAGGAAAATCTTTGGTCTGCAAAGCCACTTTCTTCTCATGTCCCTTACCTCGCCCAACCTTCGAATGATATAGTCTTGAGGCCCTCCCCTCAACATTCTGATCATTATCCCTCAAAACTAATCCAACTTGTCAACATCCTAAGATGGTTCTAACATCAAGTCCCCTAAGGAAAATCTGCAATAGAGTACCCAAAAACTCTATATTTGTTCCTATGTTGCACAACATTTTTTATAATAAATAATGTGAATAAAAGTATAGATAACAGACATTTTTAACACATTTGCAGATGATAGTAAGATGGAAGAATAAATTATACTTTGGATGACAAAGTTAGATTCCAAAAAAGATTTTAATCATTAAATAATACTAATTAAACAAAGAGAAGCACTGCTCTGATGCAGATATGACTACAAGTGAGAGCTCTGAACAAAGGCTAATGTAGAATCTAATGGTTTAGTGTAAAAAAATATAATGATTCATAGAAATGCTTCTAGGAGATAGAATAAGATTGATTGGGTGAATTGCTGTAAGATTTCCTGTCTTTTAAGAAAATGGCATGGATTTATAATATAATTAAATATTTTTATTTTACACATTTTTTTGCCTTAAATTTTTTGGATTGTCAATACCTGAGTTCACATGATCTGAGTTTGATAAAATGAGGTCTTCCTGTATAATATTTGGCTGCCTTTTGACAGGCAGAGCATCTAAGAAACAGGAGATGCCTTTGTCAAATTATAATGCTGAATATCCGGTTTGCTTCAGGGCATCATAATTTAAAAAGGACATTGATAAGTAAGGATGTATTGGGAACATGTCAGCCATGATAGTGAAGGTCTTTAAGTTCATGTTATATGAGGACAAGTTGAAAGAACTGAGTATGTTTGCCTAGAAAAGACTCAGAGGGGTAGAATAGCTATCTTCAGACATCACAGTTTATGGCTGCCATGTGAAGGAGGGAATAGACTTGTTCTGTCTGACATTAGTAGGCAGAATCACAAGTAATGGGCAAAAGTTGCAAAGAGGCCAACTCAGGTCTGATATTAAGAAAAAGTTTCCTAATAATTCAAGATGGCCAGAAGTCAATATAGCTGCTTTGAAAAGTGGTGTGTTCTATATCTCTGGAAATATTTATTTAGAGTCTGGAAATCACTTACCGAGTATATTTTTTTCTCTTATTGCATATTTAATAAAGTCTAAAGTCCTGGGCTTGCCAGCAATTCAAGGCCTGCCACAATCTGGTAGTGCTATACTTTTTTTTTTAATTTTTTAAACATTTATTAATAATCATTTTTAACATGGTTACATGATTCATGCTCCTACTTTCCCCTTCACAAGCCCTCTCTCCCCCCGCCCATAGCCGATGCACATTTCCACTGGTTTTAACATGTGCATTGATCAAGACCTATTTCCAAATTGTTGATAGTTGCATTGGTGTGGTAGTTTCGAATCCACATCCCCAATCATGTCCTCCTCAACCCATGTGTTCAAGCATTTGTTTTCCTCATATGTTTCCTCTCCTGTAGTCCTTCCTCTAAATGTGGGTAGCGTCTTTACCATAAATCCCTCAGAGCTGTCCTGTGTCATTGCTTTCTGCTGGTACAGAAGTCCATTACATTTGATTTTAACATAATATATCAGTCTCTGTGTACAATGTTCTTCTGGCTCTGCTCCTTTCTCTCTGCATCACTTCCTAGAGGTCTCTCCAGTTCACCTGGAACTTCTCCAGTTTATTATTCCTTTGAGCACAATAGTATTCCATCACCAGCATATACCACAATTTGTTCAGCCATTCCCGAATTGAAGGACATACCCTCATTTTCCAGTTCTTTGCCACCACACAAAGCACAGCTATAAATATTTTCTTACAAGTCTGTTTATCTATCATCTCTTTGGGGTACAAACCCAACAATGGTATGTCTGGGTCAATGGGCAGGCAGTCTTTTATAGCCCTTTGAGCATAGTTCCAAATTGCCAGCCAGAATGGTTGGATCAGTTCACAACTCCACCAACAATGCATTAATGTCCCAATTTTGCCACATCCCCTCCAGCATTCATTACTCTCCCCTTCTTTCATTTTAGCCAATCTGCTAGGTATGAGGTGATACCTCAGAGTTGTTTTGATTTGCATTTCTCTAATTATTAGAGATTTAGAACACTTTCTCATGTGCTTATTGATACTTTTGATTTCTTTACCTGAAAATTGCCTATTCATGTCTCTTGCCAATTTATCAATTGGGGAATGGCTTGATTTTTATACAATTGCTTTAACTCCTTGTATATTTGAGTAATTAGATCCCTGTCAAAGTTTTTTATTATAAAGATTTTTTTCCCAATTTGTTGTTTCCCTTCTGATTTTGACTACATTGTTTTTGTTTGTTCAGAAGCTTTTTAGTTTAATATAATCAAAACCATTTAATTTACATTTTGTAATTTTCTCTAACTCTTGCTTGGTTTTAAAATCTTTCCTTTCCCAGAGATCTGACAAGTATACTATTCTGGGTTCACTTGACTTATTTATAGTTTCCCTCTTTATATTCAAGTCATTCACCCATTCTGAATTTATCTTGGTGTAGGGTTTGAGATGTTGATCTAAACCTAATCTCTCCCATATTGTTTTCCAAATTTCCCAGTTTTTGCCAAATAGTGGATTCATGTCCCAAAAGTTGGGCTCTTTGGGTTTATCATACACTGTCTTGCTGATGTCATTAACCCCAAGTCTATTTCACTGATCTTCCCTTCTATCTCTTAGCCAGTACCATATTGTTTTAATGACTGCTGCTTTATAGTATAGTTTGATATCTGGTACTGCTAGGCCCCCTTTCTTCACATTTTTTTCCATTATTTCCCTTTATATTCTTGATCTTTTGTTATTCCAAATGAAATTTGTTATAGTTTTTCCTAATTCAGTAAAGAAGTTTTTTGGTAATTTGATAGGTATGGCGCTAAATAGGTAAATTAATTTGGGTAGGATGTTCATTTTTATTATGTTAGTTCGTCCTACCCATGAAAAATTAATGGCTTTCAAATTGTTGAGACCCAGTTTTATTTGTTTGGAAAGTGTTTTGTAGTGTTTTCGTATAATTACTGTTTTTATTTTGGTAGATAGATTCCCAAGTATTTTATATTGTCTAGGGTGATTTTAAATGTTTCTCTTTCTACATCTTGCTACTCTAATATGTTGGAAACATATAGAAATGCTGATGATTTATGTGTATTTATTTTGTATCCTGCAACTTTGCTAAAGTTGTTGATTATTTCTACAAGCTTCTTAGTTGATACTCTAGGATTTTTTAAGTAGACCATCATACCATCTGCAAAGAGTGATAGCTTAGTCTCCTCATTGCCTATTTTGATACCTTCAATTTCTTTTTCTTCTCTAATTGCTACTTCTAGTGTTTCTAGTACTATGTTGAATAATACAGGTGATAATGGGCATCCTTGTTTCACTCCTGATCTTGTTGGGAAGGCTTCTAATTTGTCCCCATTGCATATAATGGTTGTTGATGGTTTTAGGTATATACTGTTTATTATTTTTAGGAAAGGTCCTTCTATTCCTATACTTTTCACTGTTTCCAATAGGAATGGATGCTGTATTTTGTAAAAGGCTTTTTCAGCGTCTATTGAGATAATCATGTGATTTTTGTTTGTTAGACTGTTGATATGGTCAATTATGTGGATGGTTTTCCTAACGTTGAACCACCCTTGCATTCCTGTTATAAATCCCACCTGATCATGGTGGATGATCTTCTTAATTACTTGCTGGAGTCTCTTTGCTAATAATCTATTTAAGATTTTTGCATCTATGTTCATTAGGGAGATTGGTCTATAGTTTTCTTTCTTTGTTTTTGGTCTACCTGGCTTTGGGATCAGTAGGATATTTGTGTCATAGAAGGAATTTGGTAGGACTCCTTCTTTGCTTATCATATCAAATAATTTGTATAGTATGGGGATTAGTTGCTCTTTGAATGTCTGATAGAATTCACTTGTGAATCCATCAGGTCCTGGTGATTTTTTCTTAGGGAGTTCTTTGATGGCTTGTTCAATTTCTATTTCTGATATGGGATTATTTAAGTATTCTATTTCTTCTGCTGTTAATCTAGGCAATTTATATTTTTGTAAATATTCATCCATATCTCCTAAATTGTTATATTTGTTGCCATATAATTGGGTGAAATAGTTTTTAATGATTGCCTTAATTTCCCCTTCATTAGAGGTGAGGTCTCCCTTTTCATCTTTAATACTGTCAATTTGGTCTTCTTCTTTCCTTTTTTTATTAGATTGGCCAGTACTTTGTCTATTTTATCTGTTTTTTTCAAAATACCAGCTTCTAGTCTTATTTATTAATTCAATAGTTCTTTTACATTCGATTTTATTAATTTCTCCCTTAATTTTTAGTATTTCTAATTTAGTTTTCATCTGGGGATTTTTAATTTGCTTGCTTTCTAATGTTTTGAGTTGCATGCCCAATTCATTAATCTCTGCCCTCCTTAATTTCTTAGTATATGCACTCAAGGATATAAATTTCCCCCTGAGTACTGCCTTGGCTGCATCCCACAGAGTTTGGTAGGATGTCTTATCATTGTCATTCTCTTCAATGAAATTGTTGATTGTTTCTATGATTTCTTCTTTGACAAATTGGTTTTGGAGAATCATATTGTATAATTTCCACTTAGTTTTTGATTTGCCTATCCAGGTGCTGTTACTAATTATTATTTTTATTGCATTATGATCTGAGAAGGTTACATTTATTATATCTGCTGTTTTGCATTTGTTTGCAATGATTCTATGTCCTATTACATGGTCAATCTTTGTGAATGTACCATGTGCAGCTGAAAAGAAGGTGTATTCCTTTTTGTCCCTATTTATTTTTCTCCACATATCAATTAAATCTAATTTTTCTAGGACTTCATTCACCTCTCATACCTCTTTCTTATTTATGTTTTGGTTTGATTTATCTAGATCTGAAAGAGGAATATTTAGATCTCCCACTATTATGGTTTTACTATCTATTTCCTTCTTGAGTTCTGCCAGTTTCTCCTTTATGAATTTGGATGCTATACCACTTGGTGCTTATATATTGAGCAGTGTTATTTCCTCGTTGTTTATAAAGCCTTTAATCAGGATGTACTATCCTTCCCTGTCTTTTTTTAATCATATCTATTTTTACTTTGGCTTTGTCAGAAATCGTAATAGCCACTCCTGCCTTATTTTTCTCATTTGAAGCCCAAAAGATTTTGCTCAAGCCCTTAACCTTAAACTTGTGTATGTCTACCCGCCTCATATGTGTTTCTTGTAGACAACATATGGTAGGATTTTGGTTTCTGATCCACTCTGCTATTTGCTTCCGTTTTATGAGCGAGTTCATTCCATTCACATTCAGAGTTATAATTATCAGTTGTGCATTCACTGACATTTTTGTATCCTCCCCTACTTCCACTCCTTCTTACACTATTTTCTTTTAAACCAGTGGTTTGCTTTGAGCTTGTATCCCTTAACCCCTCCCTTGATTAACTTCCCTTTCTACCCCCTTCCTTGTTATTCCCCTCTTTTTATTTTTAAAGGCCTAATGAATTCCCTCCCCCTTCTTCTTCCCTCCCTTTTTTGACCTCCCCGCTCCCCTGCTCCCTTTGGTTTATCCCTTCTTACTTTCTCAGTAGGGTTAGATAGAGTTTTTTATCCCAATGGATAATATAGCTACTCTTCCCTCTCCGGGTTGATTACACTGAGAGTAAGGTTTAAATATTACCTCTTAATGCTCTCTTCCTCTCCTTCTTATAATAGTATTTATCCCCTCTCCTTCCCATGCCCTCTTTTTGTGTAATAGAATATCCTATTTTTCTTATTCACTCAAATTTCTCTTGGTGTCCCCTACTATTCCACCCCCCTTTCTCACCCCCATGTCATCTTAGACCATTTAGTATTCTGTCCTCTCCCTATGAATTATTTTACTGATTGCTATAATAGTGAATATTTTAATAGTGAATAGAGTTAACTACAGAGAATTATACATAGCATTTCTCCACATAGGAATACAGATAATTAGATCTTATTGAAGCCCTTAAAAGGCAAATTTAAAAAATTATGACTTTTCTTTTCCCCCCCTCTGTTTCTTATTTACCTTTTCATGTTTCTTTTGATTTTTGTGGTTGGATATCAAACTTTCCATTTAGTCCTGATCTCTTTTGTGCAAATACTTGGAAATCTTCAATTTTGTTGAATGCCCATACTTTCCCCTGGAAGTATATAGTCAGTTTTGATGGGTAGTTGATCCTTGGCTGAAGGCCCAGTTTTCTTGCCTTTCTGAATATCATATTCCAAGCCTTGCGGTCTTTTAGTGTGGAGGCTGCCAGATCCTGTGTGATCCTGATTGGTGCTCCTTGATATTTGAATTGTCTCTTTCTGGCTTCTTGTAAGATTTTTTCTTTTACTTGAAAGCTCTTGAATTTGGCTATTATATTCCTGGGTGTTTCTGGGTCCAGTGTAGAGGGTGATCTATGGATTCTTTCAATGTCTATATTGCTCTCTTGTTTTAGAACTTCAGAGAAATTTTGCTGAATAATATTTTTAAATATGGAGTGTAAGTTTCTATTAATTTCTGCTTTTTCTGGAAGACCAATGATTCTCAAATTGTCTCTTCTAGACTGGTTTTCTTGGTCTGTCACTCTCTCATTGAGATATTTCATGTTTCCTTCTATTTTTTCAGTCTTTTGACTTTGTTTTATTTGTTCTTGTTGTCTTGAGAGATCATTGGCTTCTAATTGCTCAATTCTAGCCTTTAGGGACTGGTTTTCCTTTTCAATCTGGTCATTTTTAGTGTTCAATTTGCTTATCAGTTCATTTGATTTCTGAGCCTTACTTTCCAATTGCAAAATTCTGCCTTTTAAACTGTTATTTTCTTGCCAGATCTCTTCCATCTTCCTCAACATCTCAGTTTTGAACTTTTCAATACCTTGTGACCATTTTTCATCGTTTTGGGAAAGTTTGGATATGATTACTTGTTTGTCCTCCTCTGTTGTCTGGATTTTCTCTGTGTAAAAGTTGTGGAGTGTTCCATGGTTCTTCTTGATAATCTTTCTCTTCTGGGGTCCTTGGCTTGCCATTGTAAGCCCCGCCTCTTCTCAGCTTTGTCTTCACACTCAGGGTCTGTCTATGCTTTCTAGGCTCCCAAGGGCTCAGATCTCGTTGTTCTCAGGGTCGAGCCTCCTGGTTGTCCCTGGTCTGCCCCTCTGCCCAAGGTTCCTTCAACTAGGGGCTGATTCCACAGACATGTTCCCGTCTGCACAGGGTCCGCACTCGAGGTCCTAGCCTGCACTTGAGATCTTTGTCCGCTCCTAGGGCAATGTCTTCACCCGCGCCAGCTCTCAGGGAAGTCCGTGTGTGTTCTTTAGCCACTTGGGATCCTAAGTCTTGCTGCTTTCAGGACCAAGCCCTGAAGCTGCCAATGACTTACTGGGTGCCCCAATCCTGCTTTCACTCTTTTGCGTTGGCCTCTGGGCTGTACGTGGTGTGGGGGTGGTGGAGGGGCTTCTTCCTCTCGTGTTTTAGTGAGAGCTGTTTCACCCCTTTATAGCGTGGAAATGCCCCGATTCCACATACCTTCAATGCTGTGCCCTGTTGTGGGGTCCCTTCGTTCGTCTGGATTCGTTTTTATGTCCCCTTGAGGAGTCCTGCATGCTTTGGTTAGGAGAGATCGAGCAGCTGCTCCTTACTCTGCAGCCATCTTAACCGGAAGTCTCACTTACCCAGTATATTATAGCAAAGATCAATTGGAATGATGGTCCCCCTTCCTGAAATTATATGATTCTGTGATACCATAATCATTATTAAAATATGCTCATCTTCAGAGAAACTCTTTGGCTTTCCAATTAGTATCCCTTTAGTATGAATCAGATTATTGGAAAACTTTTCTCTATGACAGCTAGCTGGATTCAATTGGAATCCTCTTAGCTGACTTGGAAAAAGGGCATAGGGACGATGGACATTTTCATTTGAGGAGAAATAAATTAATCTAGTGCTTTGGGTACCTCCCAGAAAGGCAAGCCTAGAAAAGGTGCTACAGTGTTGGTGGCTATGGATAATTTAGGGGGCAGAGAGAAAGGCAGGAAGTGAAAGAACAAAAGCAGATATGGGGGAGGTGGTCGCATGATAAAGGCAAACAAGAAATATTTCACTATTGTCTTTAACACTGCCTACTCTGTTGCTACAAGACATTCCAAACAAAAATGGCCATTGGTCCAAAGACTGAATATCAATGTTCATTAAAAAGACAACAGGAGCAAAATATTAGGACAAAGAAGACATTTTCATTGCATATATGGGCTGATCACAATTGATTGGAAGTGGGACAAAGCAAATAGAATACTTGACATGGAGTCAGGAAGATGGCTTCAACTCCTGTCTCAGATTCTTTTTAGTAATGTAATCCTGAGAAATTCATCTAATGTTTCTATTTCCCAGCTTCTCCATTTATAAAAGGAGGAAGTTGGTCTGAATGATTTCCATAGTCCTTTCCCTTTTTAAGTTTATGATCTTACCACTTAAGATACACTCATAGGTATATGTATATGTGTATATATGTATTTACATGTATATATGCACACATATGTCAAATATGTTGAGAACAAAGAAAGATATCAAAGAGATATGTATAGCTTTATAGAGAGATATATACATGTATGTTTGAATTGAGTATTTATTATATATGTATGCATTATGGGTACATATAAGTATTTTCAGTATAATATATAAGTACACATAAGCACATACACATAAGTATTATAAAGTAAATATGTTTGCACATGTTTATACCATTGCATTCCATTTCTAGTCTTGTTTTCATTACACTCAGTGACTATGCCTGGAATTCTCTCCCTTATTATCTGAACTGTTGTGAGCCATAGAAAGATAACATAAAAAGTGAATGAATGGTTGTAACTACTCTATGACTTTTCATTAATAAAAATTTTTTGCTGTATAATAAATCACTTCAATTTAAAAGAAAAGGGTGAATAAAATTGGGAAGCCAATAAGAGAAACAGCCTCAAGTGGATAGAAATCTGAGACTCCTCTTTTGATCCCTTTTGTGATCCACACCTTTTCTTGTTGAAAAGTATTGTGGCGTTGTTGGAAAATTTTGGGTTCCTAGCAAACCAACAATCAAGAGGTTAACATTCTCTCCTTTGGTCAGAAATACAACTGTTTTTGTTCCAAAGTAGTTCAGATAGCCAAGGCCAATTTTTTGAAGCCAATGAGATTTTTTTGTGTTTTTATATGACATAATTTGTAATTTCTGTGAAACTGCATTTTCATTCCTTTGATTCTGCTTTATTGTTTCTTGATTTCTCATGAAATCATTTGTTTCTAGATGGTCAATTCTGATATCTAAGACCTGATTTCCTTTGTCAGTTTTTGGTTTTCCTTTTTGCAATTGGCCTGTTTCTTCTTGAATCACTTTCCTTTCTCTTTGTATCACTTTCATTTCTCTTTCCCACTTTTCCTCTGTCTCTCTTAATTGGTTTTTGAAGTTTTTTTTGAGTACTTCCAGAATCTGTGTCCAGTCCATATTTTTCTTTTGAACTCTTTATGTTATTCCTTTGCTGTCACTGTCCCCTTCTCTGTCTGTACCTTGCTCTTTGTTTCTGTAAAAGTTCTTTAGAGTTAGGTCCTTTTTTTGTTTGCTGTTTTCCCCCATCTAATTATAGGTAGGCTTAGGTTATGATGTGATGGTCTTAGGACTGAGAGCTCTGAAAGCCCCCTCCCCATGCTAATTCAATTGACCCTTGAAATTCTAATAGTTTAGACATGTCTCAGGCTTAGGTATGAGCTTTTGATCTCACTCTGATCTTGATCAGGCCAGTGGCTGATCAAATTCTAACTACAGGTTTAGGCTCAAGTTTTTGGTCTCATTGAGTACCTGTACACCCATGATTGCTCCATCCCAAAGTGTGAACTATGTCCTTATCTCAAGCCCAGACTAGGATTCCCTGTGCTGGGGCTCTGGACTTCTCCACAGATTTGAAATTTCTAATGGTATGGGTTGGCTTGTGCTTTCCCAGGCAGAATCTCAGGGTCTCTATCTTGGCTTGGGCTTAGGTTCTGAACCTTGGACAGCAGATGTGGGGTCAAGGTGTGTGGCTTGCTCTTGGCTTACTCTTCCTTCCTTGCTACAGCTTCTTGTTGACTCTGCTCTTCTCTCACCTTAGTGCTCCAGAGGTTCTTTGCCATCCTTTTGGGTTTTTCTTTTCTTAAAAGTTGTTTCACCCTTTTTTCCTTGTTTCTTTCACTCCTATATTCATTTTGTGAAGATATTTTAATCTTAGTAGGAGAGGATTCTCTTGGTGACACAGAGCTGCTCTGGATTACTCTACCATCTTGGCTCCATCCCTCAGCTCCCCACTTTCTCTTATCTCCTTCCCCTCTTCCTTCAATATAGAGTAAGATAGATTTTTGTATCCAATTGAATGTGAATGTTCTTCCCTCTTTGAGGACAATCTCTTTCTAAACAGTAGTCTAACCACTCTTACCATTTGTGTCTCAGAGACTTGGAAGCCTTTGCTGCAGCTTCAGCTGTTCCCAGGGAACATTAAAGCAGTAGGATGTGGCCCTAGCTCACTCCTTTGAGCTTCCCCCCTTCCCCTCCCCAGTGCACTAGATCTTCTATCCCTGCCTTCTAGTTGTTTTTGGAGGAAAATTACTTCTCCCCATCTTTCTCTGGATTATTCTGTTACAAAATTTTCTCTGAGGCATTATTTCATAGTTTTTTGGAGAGTAATTTGGGAGAAATCAAATGGGTCTGTGTACATTCTGTTACATAATGGCTCCACCCATTTTTTGTATTTAATAAAAGAAGAATAGTGGAACCCTATGAATGGAAAGAAAAATAAATCTCTTTTATTTGTTATGATTCCAGTATTTACAATGCAATTTTTTCCCTATGAGAATAGCATTCCCTTAGAACATGGAGAAGATAGTAACTACTCTAAAACAATAAAACATCTAAACTGTGGTAGCAGAGACTGAATTTCTGTTACAGAGAAACTCTCTGTGTCCTGAGGGTGGGCAACCACACAGTTTTCATTTTCAATGAGGAAAAAGTGTGATCATTTTCAGCAGTATATTGAACATTTACACTGGCCAGAGGCCTGTGTGAATGAATTATAGCATGACTGTCTATGCATAAAATACCTTTTAGGGAAATACTGACAAGAAGTGTAATCACACTTCTTTCCCCTCATGCAGTTACCAGATGGAAAAATCAAATTTTAGCAAGAACATGACAACACTAAGATTTATTGTTTATTAAATATAGAATCAATCATGAGGAATTTTCATAGAGGAAAAAGCAAATCTTTGTCATGAAATTCCATTAATCAGGATTAATTTTTATTTTTTTTCTCCAAGAATTTCCAAAAGAGGCCCTGAATATTACTCTTTTGACTGAAAGTGTATTTTGTATTCATCAGCTAATAATCTGAAATCAATCAGCTGAGCTTTTGAAGTGCTTTCCATTCTCTTCTTTAGATTGCTAAAAGGATCAAAGCTGAAGATTCTCTGACAAGATTTTAAAAGAGAAGCCTTTCTCTCACAGCCTTTTACCTCATTTAAATGGAGAAGTTTCTAGCCACTGAGATGTCTCAGAGATTTGGCACTGTACCTACTCGTCCTTACTTTCAACAGCATAGCCATTGCACTATCAGTTTCTAATTTGTTGCATTGTTAGGCACTTTGAGATAGATCTATTGAGCATGAAAAATAATAACTCTGACATATCTGTCAAGAACTTTACCTTCATGTAGGTGCAGACTTCAGTTGTGTGATGAATTTCACTTCATATCAAGTGCAGCATTATTAAATAACACTCAACATAGGAGTAGACTGAGATCTAGTGCATAGCTGCTCATCAAATACACAATGCTTGGCTAGATATACTCAGATATGTATCATAAGGTTAATGAATTGCAGTGGATTAAATAAAGCAAGATGCTTTCAACCATATTGAAAAAATATTTTACATGATTTACCAGAAACGAAAGCAGGGCAGTGCAAAAGCAGTGTGCTGTTGGCAAAACTGTTAAAACTGTAGATTTGGACTAAATCCATGATCATTTTTTAATCTTTCCCTTGTTGCTAAGATGATATCTTTGGATTAAAAAGAACATTTACTCTCTTACTAGAAACTGTAAATACTTTTGATCCTCACAAAATTGAATTAATTTGAGCAAAGAAAAAGAGTTATGCTAAACTTTTCAAATTCTATAAACATCCAACTCTATAAACAGCCTCCTAATAGTCCTGTCCCATTACCTAAAGAAATGCAAATAGATTCCATCATAAGCTCTCCAGAACTATTACAGATTTTTAAATTATTTGGTTCATCACATTCCTCTCCTACCCAACTTCTGCCCTATTCCAAGAGAATTAAACATCTATACTGATACCCATTCAAACTTTCTCTTCTCCTAATATTTCATTCTCCTTAAATCCCATAACTTAATATAAAGTATCACATTTTGGATCACACCATCACTCACAAAGACTAAACCTTTTAAATTAAAAAAATTTTACATTTTTCCTGAAAAAAAACTTATATTTTGTCTCCTTCCATATTAACTACATTCTCTATTCCATCTCTCAGCTCTGGGCATCGCCTCTTATTTTATTTTGGAAAAAAAGTGAGAGGGTTTGGTATGAATTTTCTCTTCTTTTCTCTTTATCCCAATAATCTCCCACTCTTAACTACTTTTTCACAGTCTGAAAATGAGACTTTTTCTTTGCTATATCTTTCTACATGTATCCCTGATCTCGTTCACTATTCTTTTCTTACACAGAGTATAATATACCTCAATTATAGCATTGATATCAAACTTTCAACCTCTCTGTGCCTTTTCCTACTGCCTCCAAACATAACTACATCTCCTCCATCTTAAATAAAAGATTTTGCTAAACTTGAACACTACCTCAAACTATTATCCTATAATTTTTCATATTAATTTCTCAGCTAGAAATAAAAGCTATACCTACTGTCTGCATTTCTATTCCTTTCACTCACTTGTCCACCTTTTCATTGAAGTAAAAGTTTTGTCTCCAAAATTTCCAATTAGCTATAGATGGCCAAATCACATATGGGGAAAAAACAGTGTAAAACTATTAAAGTAAGAATGTAAAGGAAAAAATGCTGATAAGTGTCTGAAGGAAATTCCACTAATAATAAAACTTTAATTTCCCAAATATATAATTATCTGGTAAAGGAAAAAAAATACTGGAAGAAGAGAAGAAGTGTAAGAGTTAAAACTAGATATTTAAGGTATGGTCACCAAAAATGAGATGAACTCCATTTCAAATTAAAAATAGACCCAAGTCAGGATGACTTTTATGGAAGTTTATTTACAATTAGGAAGGTTGAAAGTAGGGAAATTGAGAGAGAGAAACTCTGGCCCAGACCAGAGGTCAGGACCAGGTAAGAATTTAGAGGCCCTAGAAGAGGAGCACAGATGTTAATTCAACAAGGCTTCTAGCCACAAGGCCTTTTACAATTAGAGAGGTAAGAGAGGCCTCCTTGAGGCTAGAGCCTCCAGAAATGCCAAGGGAGGAGAAAGAAAGTCAGCCTAACTTACCCACATGACAATTCAGAGGGAAGCCATCTAAGGTCTTGCCAGAGATCCTTCTACACCAAGTTCAAAGTGCGAACTGCCTCCACAGGAAGTTACCATCATATTTAAAAGGTAGCAGCTTTTGTCACTTTCTGCATCCACCTCCAATTTCAAGTGGACAAATGGCAGCCTCAACACTGTTTGGGACTGCCCTTTGGGCAGTCCCTTGTTTTTGATTTGTTACTTATTGTCATGTGTGGGTAACTAAGCTCCCCACTTAATTCTAAGTTGGGTGGGGTGACATTATTTCTGATGGCTAGAGTCTAGACAATGAATGAGGATGAGCTAATTCCATTTACACAGAAGAAAAATGAAGTATGAAGGAACTGTTATGATTAGGATTTATTTAGTTTTATTAGGAGCAGAGGTTTAGATCAGAGAAAAGGTTTGTGATTTTCATGCTGTTCCCTTTAAGGGAGAAGACAACAGAACTTGCAGCGGCCACTTTAAGAGATGTAGGGTAAAAGAGGGACAGTTGGGAGTTTCTGGGCCTTTCTCTTGAACTTCCTCTCAAGAGCCGGTAGCTAGGTCTTTTCTCTGAGAGAAGAAAATTTTAGTGATTTAGATACTGTTTATTTGAGAGCTGAGATACATATTGAAACTGAGAAGAGTGTGTTTACTGAAAGCTTTTCACCTCAGAACCTGAGGTCGCACTGGAGAGCTGTTTGTCTCAAATAAGACAGATAGTTGGAGTGGAACTGAGACCAGGAGAAACTGTTGGAAGCCTTGTCTTCTCTGGCTGAGGAGAGAGAGAAGCTGATTCAGTCTCTCTAAAAGAAGATTTTATAAATTACTTTAGGATTCATTATAAATTAAATTTTATTGTCTAGTATAAGGAAGTAAGATAGAATTTCATCTACAGTCAGAAAGTATAGTTAAGTTAGGTCTGTTTTACAGACAAGAAGAAACTCCATGAAGAATTAGTTTCTGGGTGTTGTTTTATATAGAAATCTTAGTGTTAGGATTAAGACATTCCTGTCCTGTCCTATTCCTAAATCCAGTCTCCAGTTCTCCTCATAGAGATAAATAAATTATAATTGGATCAAACTGCTTCCTGACATCTACCATCAGTAAATAGTTTCACAACTAACATCTATAATTACTAGAACAGCTTACCATTTTTAGTTTAGTTATAATAGCTAATTAATAATAGTTTGGTTATCAATACACCAACTATTATTCACCTATTACAGAACTATAATCAGAATGACATAAGACAGTGTCTGACTCTATAATGAAAAAGGAATATTGGATTATGATGCCCAAATGCAAAAGAAAGTCTTAAAAACAAGAATACTTCAAAGAACCTATAATTAAATAGAAAACTTAAAAAAAAAAAAAGAAAAATTCCTGGGCAGGAGTTCTAGTACTGAAATTAGATCATAAGTGCTACTCCTGCCTTCTTTGTCTCAATTGCAGACCAGTAAATTCTGCTCCACCCTCTTACCTTTATCCTGTGTATATCTCCCTGACTCAAGTTTGTTTCTTGTAGACAACTGTATAATTAGAATTTGCTCTACAGAAACTTTCTTTCCCAGCTTCCCATGTTCCTTCTCACATTACATGCTAATGTAGGTAAGATATAAAAGTTGTGATGTAGCCCCACTTCTCGATCTTTTTTCCCCTGATTGTACCTGGGAAAGCTGGCTTTTCTCAGGCTTTTACTTTTGTCCTTTCATTTCTTTTACTTCAAGTGATTATTAATAAATCTTATAAAATATAATACTTGGAGTTATTGTATATTAATTTTAATTTTACACAACATATGATAAGATTCTAGTTTTTAATCCATTTTGCTATCTGCTTCCTTTTTATTGATGAGTTCATCCCATTCAAATTCACAGTTATGATTACTGTCTGCATATTTCCCTCCATTTAACTTCCTCCTTAGATTCTGCCTTTTATTTTATCCTTCTTACCCTCCCCTCCAACTTTTTACTTTTAGTCAGTCTCCTCCCTTTCCCCTCCCTAACATTATTCCCCTTCCCAGCACCTCCTCTCTTATTGAATCCCCTCTTACTATCGTACCTTTTATACTCTCCCTCCCTTATATTGCTCTCCTCCACACCAACCTGTTTATTACCCTTCTACTTCTCTATAGGGCACGATACAATTCTCTGCCCCAAGGGGTCTGATTGTTCTCTCTCTCTGAGTCAATTTCAATGCCCATAAGATTGAAGTATTAACTGTCTCCAAATTCTTTTACCCTTCCATTGTATTGGTTTTCTCCCTCCATCCCTCATGTACTTCTTTATGAAATATAAATTTATCCCATTTTATCTCTTTTCCCATTTATCTTAGTATTATCCTCTTTTTTTATCCCTAGTTTTTATTTTTTTGGCATTTTGTCCTATACAGTTTGTCACTGATCCCTTTAAGTATACTTCTTCTAGCTACATTGATGATAATAAAATTTTTAAGAGTTACCATTATCATCTTTTCTTATAGGAATACAAGTCATGTGAACTTATTAGGTGCCTTAATTTTTTTCCCCTTTCTTAATTACCTTTTGGTGATTCTTTTGTGTTCTGTGTTTGGGCATCAAATTTTCTGTTTATGTAAGGTCTTTTCTTTAGGAATGCTTGGAAGTCTTCTATTTTATTAAATGACCATAGTTTCCCCTGCAAGAATATAGTCAATTTTGCTGGGCAGTTGATTCTTGATTGTAGACCCAGCCCCCTTGCTTGCTGGAATATCATGTTCAATGCCTTCCAGTCCTTCAGTGTGGATGCAGCCAGGTCCTGTGTCTCCTAACTGTGGCTTCATGATATCTGAATAGTTTCTTTTTAGCAGCTTGTAATCTTTTCCTTGATGTGGAAGTTCTTGAACTTGGCTATAACATTCCTGGTAGTTGTCAATTGAGGATTTAATAAAGGAGGTGATCTGTGGATTCTTTCAATCTCCAATTTTCCCTCTTGTTTGACAATGTTGGGGCAGTTTTTTGGATAATTTCCTGTACAATGATGTCCAGGCTTTTTCTTTTGTTGTGATTCTCTGGAAGTCCAATAATTCTTAAATTGTCTTTCCTGGGTTTATTTTCTAGGTCTGTTGTTTTATCAGTGAGCGGTTTCATATTTTCCTCAATTTTTTCATTCTTTTGATTTTGTTTTATTGACTCTTGCTGCCTTGTGTCATTTGCTTCTAGTCGTTTCATTATACTTTTTAAAGACTGAATTCCATCTCTGGCTTTTTGATCATCCTTTTCCTTTTGGACTGTTTTTTCTTCTTAAGTCATCTTTAACTTTCGTTGCTTTATTTTAAAGCTGGTCAATTCTGGCTTTCAAAGCACTATTTTCTTGTTTTAGTTCATGTGCCTCAGTTTCCATATAATTTATTTTGCTTTTTAAGTTCTTTTCCCAGTTTTTTCAGCTTCTCTTAATTGTTTTTGAATTGTGTTTTGAGTTCTTTCAAAGCCTGTGTTCAATTCACTGGGTTCCTGAGTTTTTACTTCTTGGTCCTCCTCTGTTCTATTTGTTTTTTGTTCATTTCCTGGATAGAAGCATTCGATTGTAATTCCTTTTTTTCTTTTTCTCTTGTTTACTCATATTTTTACTCATTTACCCCACCCCCACCCTACAGTCATTGGCTATATTCTTGCTCCTTTGTTTATTTGCTGAATCTGTGGCTTTCAGTTATTTTTTTCCTGAAGGGGATTCTTCTCTGCTCTGCTCACTAACTGGCTGGGTGTGCTAATGAGCCCTGAGGCCAGATCTTCTCCACCTTCCATCAGAAGCTAAAGGTAAAAGTAAAGGTAGGGAGGTTGAAGTATCTTTGTCCTCTTCTCTACTCCTTTCTGCCAGAAGCCTCCCTCCTGGCTGCCTTTCAGAACTGTGAGTTTCTAGTTGTGGAACTAAGGTACTCTGTCTCATTTGCAGGCTTTACCCTGGGATCCCAGTCAGCAGGATTCTTACTGCATGTCTGAGCACAGTAAATGGGGGAGGGTTGTTGGAGATTGGGATTCTCTGTCTTCTAAAGGCTTTTCATCTGTACTATTGCTAAGTAGGATTAAGCCTGAGCTGGATATACCCCTGAGGTCAAAGCCTCCAGAGGCAGAAGTCCAAGATGGAGGAGTGGTGGCTGAAGCCTGTAACCAACCTGGTCTCCTCTCTTCCCCTCTTTTCCAGCTGCCTCCTTGCCAGCTGTGGTCAGAGCCCTGAGTCCTGAGTAGCCACCGCAGCAAAGTACTCCCTCTGGGCTGGAACCTTTGCCCCAAGACCTCAGCAACAACAGAAGTCTCGGCACAGTAGGTGAGTGAAGGGTCCTGGAACCTTTTTTCTTTCTTTTCCTTAAACCCAAGAATTCAACCTTCTCTCCATACCTTTTAAATTGAATTGAGCATGAGGTACCCCGGTTCTGTCCTGTTGTTGAATTTGTTTTTGTGTCCCCCTTAAAGTTCTTTGTTTTTAATTGATGTGGAGGGGTTTTCATAGAGAACTTGACTTTTGCTTCTAAGCTGTCATCTTGCCTCCTGGAAGTTCCCCAAAATATTTTTACGGACAGTGATAGCAATGTCTCATATAAAACCTATTATTTTGCAGACAGAACAATATTTGGGAAAAATTAAAATCTATAAAAATTTGTGATCTGAGGAGAAAACAAACCATTTATTAATCTTGCATGCAATGAAACCAAACTAGAACAACTAAAATCACTCTGAAACATAAAAGTTTTCCTTATTAATTTTTAAAACTGAGTTAATTAAAAAAAACCCCTTACCTTCCATCTTAGAGTCAGTACTGTGTATTGGCTCCAAGGCAGAAGAGTGATAAGGGCTAGGCAATGGGGGTCAAGTGACTTGCCCAGGGTCACACATCTGGGAAGTGTCTGAGGCCAGATTTGAACCTAGGACCTCCCATCTCTAGGCCTAGCTCTCAATCCACTGAGCTACCCAGCTGCCCCCCCCGTTAGATTTTTGAAAAGACTAATAATATACATAAACCATTTGAAAGTGAACAAAATAAATTTATTTACATAAAATATAAAACAAGAATCCTAACTGATGATACTAAAAGATAACTAAAGGAATTGTTGAAAAATATATTCCTTAATTACATGAATAAGTTACTGAATGAAAATTTAAATGAATATATATATGTAAAATCAATGCTTTTTATATACCAAGTTTTGTGTCAAGTGTAGAAACAAACAGAAAAATAAAGCAGTCATGCCTCAATTGATCTCACTTTCCAAATAGGAAGAACATTATATAAATAGATATAGATATGAATATTATAGATATACTATAGAAATATATATGTATGCACTTATGTGAATGTGGAGAGAGAGAGAGACAGAGAGAGAGAGAGAGAGTTGAATTGGAAATGGAAGTGGAAAGTCCATTGGTTTTAGAGTTTTTCCACAAGCTAGATGACAGGACTCCAGGTATCATTAAGATACAGTTGCAGGATAGATATCAAGATTCTGTGTTCCTCTATATTTAAGATCAAGGAAGATCATAATGCTTATGGTTCAGAAGGCCAAGGACAAAGCAGGCACACAGCAAAACAATGACCTAATAACTTTGCCCATCAGGAAGAACAAATTGTTTTGATGTTGTTGTTGTTAAGTCCTGTCTGACCCTTTATGATTCCATCTGAGGTTTTCTTGGCAAAGATACTGGAGTTTGCCATTTCCTTCTCTAGCTAATTGGATTTTTTTTTTCAAATTAGGACTTGAGGAAATCAGATTTGTGACTTTCCCAGGATTACAGAAATTAAGTGAATGTCTGGGTGTGTATTTGAATTCAGGTTTCTTGACTCTAGATTCTGGAACCTATCCTTTATAACACCTAGCTACCTAATCTTATTGATGAAGAAGGAAAATTGTTCCTTCGGTGTTGGCTGCATTACTAACTAATGGTGAAAAAAACAACTATTTTAAGGATCTCACAAAGTTTGTAGATCTTATAATTGAAATTCATACAGATAACCTAAGATGAACTAAAAAAAGTTTTTAGTTGTTAGAGGAGAATATTTGGAGAGTAACACAATGTTGAAGTAAAATATTGTATATAGAAAAGTCAACATTATTTTATTTTTGCATAGAAAGTAACTTTTAAAATGTTTTATTTTTTCAAATAAACAATATTTTTTCATTAAATTAATAATTATTTTTATTAATTAATTGATCGACTAGTTAATTATTATTTAATTTTATATTTATATTATGTGTTATTTTTATTATAATCCCATATAATTATTTAATTTATTTATTGGTCAATTTATTGGGTGAAGAAATAAATAAAATAAAGTACTATATTGAGAATTAGGTTCTAAATTTTAACAGTGAATGGAGAGAAGTTGGAAAGAGTCCAAAAAAGACTTACAAAACTGATTACAATGTGGAAAAACAAAGCTAGTATTTTTTTTTTCAGCCTATCTAAATGATTACTGAAGAGGAACAATAGCATTATTCATGTATACAAAGGATTATGACATAGAGGATATTTGCTAGTTGTTCTATAACTCACTGATAAGTACCTGCTTTAAACTGTATCATGATTCAAATTATGCATAAATAAATATTTATTAACTAGCTCCACTCAGCCACAGATTGGGATTTATTTATTTATTTATTTGTTTGCTTATTTATTTATTTATTGCAGAGTAGACCAATTTTGCAATCTTGTGAACCTTATGAATTCCCATGAGAATAATATTTTAAATAATTAAAGGATTTACTAAATATCAGTAAGTTAGTGAAAAGTAATATATAATTTCCCCCCATACAATTTCATATTCCCTCCCCCAAACCATGAAATATATGTACAAACTTGTTAGGAATCCTCATACTCCTGGGATAATGTTGAAATATTGAGAAATTGCCAACATAATTGCTAAATAAAAAAGAAACAAAATAATTTTGGAATATAAAATACTTACATAAACATGATGCATAATAAAGAATTTAAACAACTGAAACTGAAAAGAAAAAAGAAATAAATTGAACAAGTATTTAAAAGGCTGAGATACATTTAGATATCAAATCTATCAAACATTTAAGAAGGAATTGTAAAGTTTTTAGATAGGTAAATCAAAGAAAATTGTAGACATTTTAATGAATATTTATGAAAATGGTAATACAATATAGCAAAAGGCTATAGAAATTTATTTAAGCAATTATTCAACATGGTAGGTGTAGATTTAAACTTGGATTTTCATACTTTCATATTACTTCATTCTTTTGATTTTCCTTTATTATTTTTTGTTGTCTTGGGAAATTGTTACCTTCTCATCTAATTCTAGTTCTTAATAAATTGCTTTTCCCATGAATGTCTAGTCTCTTTTTCCATTTGGAGGATCTTTCAAAATTCTCTTAATTTTCTTTGCATTGCTCTTTTTTTTTTTTTTTTAATTTTTTCCTCAACCACTCCCATTTGGTTTTTTAGGAATTTTTAAATCTCTTTTGGGGCTAGTGGCCATTTATGTACTTCTTTGCTGATATTGAAATAGATGTTTTTACTTTACTATCTTCTGAGTTTGAGTTGAATTCATTTCTTTCTCTATAAAAGTTATCAATACTTGCATTCTTTCACCTTTGCTATCTCATTTATTTATGTATTTAATTATTTTATTTTAATTTTGTTTTATCAACCAAGTCAAGTGACTTAATTATTGGCTTTATTCTAGAGTTTCAGAGTTCCTCTTATGCTCTGCTATATGGATTTGTGTTTTCGTTTTTTTTTTTCCTGGGTCCAGTTTTTATTGTGCAGTTATGATATCCTCCTGGCCCTTGCTCAACCTCTGTCTATGAGTGACCTCAATTCTTCCAACTAGAGCCCAAGGGCAGTTCTGTCACGGAACCTTCATGCAGCCAATCTGCCTCTACCTGTGGCAGGAAGCAGGGACTACACTGTCCTGGGAGTGAATACAGCTGATGGAGCCCTAATTCCTTAGCAACTACACTCACTATGCTCCTTTCTCACGTCTCTCCTACTGCCACAGCTCAGGATAGAGCACATGTCTAGTCTGCATTCCTCAGACCTCCAAAGTGCTTCATTTGTTAGCAGTGGAGCTTGAGTTCCCTGCCCTTACGCCCATACCCATAAACACTATGCTGTCCACTTCTTCATTCCCCAGCTGTGAGTCAGAAGTAGTCTCTGGATCCCAGGCTGCTGCAGAAACAACTACTCTTAAGACCCTCTGCCTGCAGAGAACAGTGGTAACCCTCAGGGGATGCAAGCTCCAGGGCTTAGCAAACAAAGTGGCATTGAATGCCTTGGTGATTCCAATCTGTTTACTCCATTCTTGCCCTCCCAATCTGTGGCAGTGGCACTAAGATTAAGGAAGTAAAAAACTTTCCTGTCTAGATGTCCCCACACATTTAGCATCACTTCTGAATTGTCTAATTCTCCTACTTTCACCATTGATTCTATGGAGTTATTTTTAGTTGGTTGTAGAGGGTATTAGGTAGATAAGGAAGCTTCATGCTCCATTCTACTGTCTTTGAAATGTTTCTATTTCTAAATGAGAAGATGATAATTGTAACTCATAAGAACTTTATTATAATTTGGGCAGTTAGAAGGAGTACACATTGACAGACAGCACAGGTGTGTGTTGACTATGATGAGATGATTTTTTTTAAAATTAAGGAGTGAACAAAGAAGAAGCACTGGGAGGAGGGGGAAGTGAGAGATTTTTTTCTCACATAAAAGAGGGAGATAAGGAAGAATTTTTATAAAGGAGGAGAAAATAGGGGGTGGCAGGCAATGACTTAACTGTGTTGTCATTGGAATTTTTTCAAAGAGAGAAATATGTGTATACAGATAAATATAGATATTGTTATCTTCATGGATATTTACATATATATAGATATGTGCACAGAAATATCATTTACCCATGAGGGAAACAGGAGGGTAAGGTTATCAAAGAAAGGTGAAAAAGATGATTAAGGGGAGAGCAGATTAAGGGAGAAAGTTATTAGAAGAAAAACAAACTACTGAAGAGGCACAAAATAAAAACACAAAAAGAGGAAGAAACATGAGATAATGTAGTGGACATGAATACATAGTAAATAATCAAACTGCATATATAAATGGGTTGAACTCCTATATTACACACACACACACACACACACACACACACACACACACACTGGAAGGTGCTATGGAAGCAGATGGCCAAATGGATTAGAAACCAAAATCAAACAATATATTTGAAGAGATACACTTAAAACAGAAAGAAACACATAGTTAAAATAAAGGACCAGAGCAGAATCTAATATGCTTTAGCTGATATTAAATTTAAAAAGTCAAGAGCAACAATCATAATCTCACACAGAAGAAAAGTAGAAGCACAATTAATTAAAAGAAATAATCAAGGTAACTACATTTTTTTAAAGTCCCATAGATAAAAAAAAAGTCATCAAAAATCTTCATAGCAATTTTTTCTGGTAAAGACTTCATTTCTCAAATACATACTGAGTATAGCTATGAATCGATTTTTAAAAACCTACTATTTGCTGGATACTGAACTATGTGCACAAGATTAGTAAGTGGAGGAGCTAGAATTAAAATCTAGAACTTTTGATACTTAAGTCCAGTGCCTTTCACCAGGGTTTTTTCCGCATATTGTTATGATGATAATAACAGATAATTTGGAGAAGCAGATAAATGTGTCAGGGCCAATAGACCTTCAAGTCACAAACACTGATTGACAGGCTTCAGTGAGAAAGGAGGGGGTTAGATACTCCTGGATCTCAAACCCCTCCCCCTCTATCAGTTGCTGCTTCAGTTGGAAATGGAGACTGGATAAGATTCTTCTGGTAAGTTTCTGTTATGGCTGAACCCCAATAATGTTCCCTTTCTTTAATTTATATTCCTCACAGGTGTGGTGGAGGAATAAGTAGAAGCTAGTTATATAACTATTGAGGACAGAGATAAAACGGATCTTCTTAAACTGGCAGCGGACAGGATTCAAACTAGATGATCAGACTTGAGTTGTGAGTATTCCCTCAAATAATTTCCAGGCACAGATATTGAAGGTAAAGGTTATATTAACAAGTAAAAAGGAAAACTAGAGGAGTTAATGAAGGTATTTGGATAAGGAAAGGTGACCCTGAGCTGTTAGGTTGAAGCTGCCCTTCCCCCCACAGGAGGGGATGCAGGGCACTTAACTAAAACTGGCTCTCTTGCTATTAATGAATATTTTTACTCTCTAATCACTAAATATTTGTTGTATTGAAGTTGATAAAGATCAACCCTATTAAACAGGCTAACCCTTGTGTAGAAACCACACTGGCTTATGCCACAATGGCCACTCAGGTGAACCCCCAAATCAAGACTGGAGTAGTAAGCAGAGCGTCTGCTCACTTCAACCCCCACAGAGCAACTGCCAACTCCTCTCAACTGCCACCTCACCCAAAGTTCTCCAGAGGGGTCCCCTGGAATTCTGGGTGAGGCTGTCCCTGTATCTTTGCAGGAATTCCATGCATCCATTTCTACATAACAGTATGCAAGAATTTATCAAATTAGCTAAGGCAGATTTTATAATGGTTCTACTGTACCAACTTCCTTGGATTGGAGAAATAGGATGGAAACTAAGAAAGCCTCACCCATATTGCTGTACAGAGTGATATTCTGATATTAACCAGTTAAAAACTGGTTAATTATAAGCAGTTATTGCTGCTTATAATAAAAACTTTTTTTAATTTAGTTTTGAGTTTGAGGGAATCTACAGCAGTAGTCATCTTTTACTAATGTGTATTCGATGTCACCCTTTCTTTTCATATTTGAGGAGAGATAAACTGACTTGTTCATGCTTTTAACTCCAATTATTCTTTGTTCCAAAATGTAGGCATTCAATTTTAATGTTCAGTGTGAGAGTACTGTATTTATTCTGTGCACAGAGAGAACAAGATTCGGCTCTGAGAGTCATGCTAAATTTAGAAGATACAATTCACCTTTCCTCAGTAAGTTTGCAGATACTCTCCAGTCCCTTATTTTTTTAAAAAAGAATTCCTATTTTCCTATTTTCATTTTTAAAAACAGTTCTCAAATTCTTAATTTCTGATTTTCAGGCCATGTAATGTGAGATATTCTTTTGCTTGCAATTGACATGTGCGTAATGATGATATGACATTTTGAAATATTTAAGTCTCATGAGAGTTTATAATGTCAGACTAGCAAGATAGGATATTTTTTAAAATCCATTTTTTCACATTTTTGGCATCCTGAAAACAAGACAGGATTAAATAATTTCTAAGCATTGTCCTTAAAATGAACCTTTAAAACATTAATCTAAAAGATTCAGTAGTTTAGCTTTCCCTTAAGACACAAATTAATTCATATTTATATATCTTAGATGTGTATAAATAGGAGGGAGACTTAAATCATCAAAAGTTGGGAAAATGGAGCTTCAAAATTGTCATCAGGTGTCCTCTCCATTCACACAACTATTAACCTCATGCAGACTCTTCTTACCTCACATCTTCGCTATTAAAATTGTTTTTTGGATGGTCTTGTCTCAATCTCTCCCTGCTTCAATATATCCTTCATTCAGTTGTCAAAGTGATCTTCTTAAAGCAAAACTCTCAATATGTTATCCCTCCCTCTTAACCCACCAAAACCTCAATTAAATCAGTGACTCCCTTTTACATCTAGGATCACTTGCTTTTAACATCTTTTACAACATGTTTCCTTCCTACCTTTCCAGGATTCTTATATTTTATGCCACTCTACACAAAAGATGATCTGCCAATAGAAGCCTTTCTTATTCTTCCCTGAACATAACATGGCTTCTTCTAGTTCTCTGCCTTTTTGCTTTCTGTGCTCATGTCGGAAACTCTCTTACTCACCTCTCTTTCTTAGTTCCCTTCAAGACTAGTGTCAAAACGCAATATCTACAAGAAGTTTTTCTGTCTTCCACAATGCTGGTGTCTTTCTCCTGAGATTACTTTCTATTCATATGATATATTCCATTTACAAGATGCACACATACACACACTAACATATATATGTAAATGTGTGTATACTATATATATATGTGTGTGTGTATTTGTATATATATTTATACATGTATAAATATATATACACTATACATTGTAAAGATGAAATCTATTGTCTTCCTCATTAGAATTTGGCCTCTTGAGGGAGGAAACATATTTTTGTCCTTCTTTGTATTCCTAGATCTTAGTACTGTAGAGATTAAAAATGATTGGTTTGACTAGAATATATGAAAATTATAAGTAATAATCATGGTTGATGATTCAAAGTATTATTGTTCAAAGTCGAAGTGACCTTTAATAGCTTTTATTTACAAAAGAGGTGGAAAGAGTGAAAGTAGAGAAATACAAAAAGGTAGAGAAGACATTAATCTATCTAACTAAATATTGCTCTGGTGCTCAACTCAGCCAGGACTTGTTGACCTTCAACAGGAATTAAGCTCTCTCCAGATGACAGGAAGAGAAAGCCAGTTATCCACTATCCACTCACCCAAGTTCCCTCCAAGAGGCAAGACAAGATGACTCAAGCTGAAGGTGATTCCTGAGGCCAACTTTCTTCTTTGAGCTGACCTTGAAGCTGACTTCCCTCTTGAAGTCTAACTGCTTCTTGAAGCTGGCTTCCTTCTTGGAGTCAATTTTTTTAGCCCCAGAAATTCAGGGTATTTTATAGTGGCTTCTTATTCCTGCCCCTCTTCACAAGGGCCAATGACAGCTTCCAAACTGTCTAGCTCTGTCCAGGGGGCAGTGTTTGTGGGAACTAGTTCTCACCTTCTGGAGGAGTGAATACTCATCAAAAGAGTTCGCAGATTCCTGATTGATAGAGTTTCTGAAGGTGTGAATTCTCTAAGTGGTTTGCAAGCATCTAGTTCAAGTTTTTGTTGATTCAATCAAAAGTTAGACAAAGGAGAGTTAACCAAAGTGTTAGCTCCATATAGGCAAAAGAATAAAGGATTCCCTTTCACTAGTGTAAACTCAAAGAGAACAAAGAATTCCTTTTTACAGTACATAGTAAGCACTCAGTGAAAATTTGCTCATTCACTAATCATCTAGGATAAATTTTCTTAATATTATCTGTGTGGGTCATGGACCAAGTTCACAGTCTATTAAAGTTTATGATGTATCTCTGGAATAATTTATTTATTTTTCTATCGATCCATATCTATACATAGTTTGATACATAACTGTGAATACATATATAATTATATGAATCTATCTTCTATGAATCATAAATCTATGTTCCTAGTTCATAAAATGAGTATACCAGGTTTAGAGAAAATCAATTTATTTAGACGACGGCACAAAAAGATGATTGAATGAGTGGAAAATATGAAGAATGTTTAACTTCAATTAAGCAGAGAATGAAAATACATATATGATAGATGTACAAATATATAGATACAAATATAAATACATGAATGAATAAACTTAACTCTATATATGTATTTGCCTGAGGTTGAATAAAAGCACATTGAATAAGACTTAGGTCATGTGTAAAAATATGTTGGCAAAGAAATGGAAAACTACTCCATTATCTTTGCCAAGAAAACCCCAAATTGGGTAAAAAAATGAATTGGACATGACTGAAATGATTGAAAAACAACAAAATCTAATCTATCTAAAAAACATTCCAGTGTTTGAATTTATAGATAGAATTAGACTAATTTCAAAGAACTGTGCCATTGACTTGCCATTGAAATGATACCCCTGACTCAGGGAAAAGAGAACCAAATAATAAAGATATGGAATTCACATAATATTAGGCTCCAATTAAAAGTTAACTGAGAATAAAGGTTTTGAAGCCTGTGGAAGAAGACATTTAGAAACAAAGAAAGGCAATATCCTCACATAGGCTAAGATTCATTTCTTTTCTTGAACATGTTGTGACAATTGCTCATTATTCTTAACATGATTTCTTTTGAATCATAATAAATTGCTATTTTTTTCTATTTGAAAGTGATTCATCAACATACACACTGAAAGGTATCTGCATTTAGAAGAGTTTACCTTTGACTAAACCTCTGCACCTTACACCAGTCAGAAAGTCAAAAGTTTAATCACAAGAGATTAATATATTGCTTAACAAACTATAAAGATATTCTACTTCCTAATTACTTAGGAGGTATAAATAATACTTTAGATGAAGCAGAAAAGGACATATGATTAGCTTGAAAAATATATGAATTTTGCTTTTGGAAGCTCCAAATTGCAAAACCCTGAAGCTTTCTAGTCCTGGACCTAGAAGTAGAGGAAGAACCAGGTCTTTAAGAGGAAATACTCTCTTGGGAAAGATTAGGAGATGATTGCCTTTGACTGACTGTCACTCTAAATCTAGGTCTATGTGGAGTATATATCTCTCCTCCCTTTTAGATGCAGCCTCTCCACATGTTTGAGAAACACCATTTCTTGGAGATATGGCAATCCTTAAAATTAATACAAGAGATACATGAGGCAGTAGGAGAAACTTCATTTGCCTTCTTCCATCTAAGGGCATTTTACTATCAGTGGTCTGGGTCTTAGCTAGGAACTGTCAAACTAATAGAATTAGAACTAAAAAAGACCTTAGATGCTATATGGTTCAACCCTTTCCTTTTTAACATCTATCTTGCACTGCATATAGAGTGATAAAGTGGAAATCAAGAAGACTTGAGTTTTAATCCAAATCCAAACTCAAACTCACTTTGTTTGTCTTAGTTTTCCCATCTATACAATGGGGATGATAATAGTATCAACCTCCCAAGGTTGCCATCAGGATATAATTATATAATATCTATAAAGCCCTTTACATACCTTCAAGTGCTGTATAAATGCTTTGAATATTTTATACATGAAGAAATAGAGGCACAAAATTGGTTATGGGTTTGCCCAAGTTCTCAGAGCCAAATAAGATTTAAAATAATAATTTGAAGACAGGTCTTCTGACTCTAAATCTGGTATTCCTACACCATACTCAAATGACCCAGGTTTGCTTATTTAACTCCCAACCCCACCCAAGACTATTTTATAGGTTTATGTCATTCTGATTCGCTCAGAGAAAGGTGTTTTCACCTTAGAAAGATTATCAAGCAGGCAACTCAATAATATATAACTAATATTTTGTGATTGCAAATTGGGGCTTTGATATTGTCAAAGATCAACTCCTGTAATTATGGAATATAATTAGCACATAGAAATATTGTGTCATTAATACACTGCAGGTAGAGTTGTGAATTGGTCAAACTATTCTGGAGGACAATTTGGAATAATGCCCAAAGGACTTTAAAAGATTGCCTGCCCTTTAATCCAGCCATACCACTGCTGGGTTTTTACCCCAAAGAGATAATAAGGAAAAATGCTTGTATAAAAATATTTTTTTGTGGTGGTATGTTCATTGATTGGGGAATGGCTAAACAAATTGTGGTATCTGATGGTAATACTGTTGTGCTGAAAGGAATGATGAACTGGAAAGACCTCCAGGAATTGATACAGAGCAAAAGGAGCAGAACTAGGAGACTATTGTACACAGAAACTGATACATTATGGCACAATAGAATGTAATACACTTTTCTACTAGCAGCAATGCAATCATCCAGGACAATCCAGAGGAACTCATGAGAAAGAACACTATCTGCATCCAGAGAAAGAACTGTGGGAGCAGAAATGAAGGAGAAAAATATGTGATTGATCATGTAGTATGATGGAGTTATGATTAGGGTTTTGATGTTAATCACTCTATTGCAAATATGGAAATGTGTTTTGAACAATTATACATGTATAACCCAGTAGAATTGCTTGTCAGATCAGGGAGGGGGAAGAGAAAAGGGATGGGAAAAATCATGAATCATGTAACCATGTGTAAGATTGAACTTGAGGGGGGCTGATGGCAGAACCCCAAGAGTGAAGATCAGTTGGTAACTGTTGAACCAAGGGGTTTTTAGGGGAGAATTCTCAAGCAAGTGGGGAATTGGTTTTGGAGCTGAGAAGGAAAAGGAGATGGAAATCTGCAGCTCCTGATCAAAGCAGCCCTGGAGAGTCTTATCTATCCATCTGCTAACCTTGAAAAACAGTGACAGTGGCCATATTTGTTCCTGCTTACACAGATCATGGAGTCAACATCTACTGATAGATTTTGGGACTCCTTTGAGAGTCAGTCTCTTTGAAACAGCCTACCCTCACCTTGACCTTACAAGATATCCATAATTACTTTTGAATTAATTATAAATTAGATAGAAATAAGGGATTAATTGGGAAGGGAGAGAGAAGCCTAAATTGGGACATGAACCCTGTTTAGGCGAAGGACTCTTAGGGGGGTGAAAACATAATAAGGCACCCTAATATCCCACTTTCCTTAAACCTTCACCCTTTCTTTAACATCCTTCAAATAAATAAATAAATTTCAAACAAATAAAGAAAATAAATTTCTAAGTCAGATTGCATTTTAGATCAATTGGTGGAGGTTGTTAGAGAGAGAGAGACAAGTGCCTACCTTGAGTGAACTCCATCTTGAAGCTGGGAGTCAGTTGAAAAGTGAAAGTAACTGGGGAGGCTTTTCCAGATATTTTCCAGAGTCTATCAACAACTTACAGAGATATTAAAAACCTCGTACCATAGAAGAGTCTTTCCTTCAACTTTTGTGGGGTGGCACAAAAAATTCAAGTCACTCCCTCTTAGGAAGCCACATCCTAACAACCATCTAGTAAAAAGAAGTCTCCTGTAATGACTTGAGAGAGAGGGATTACACGTTGACCTCCCTTCCTCTATCACTCACTTTATCTTATTTCAGGATCTTTCCTTTTTACACCATCTTCTTTTTATACATGGAAAAATATTCTAAATAAATAATAAATAAATAATGTGTCACTTACATGGATAATTTTTTTTTATAGCCCATCTTTGAATGAATATTATCTATTGGTTCCAACGCAGAAGAACAGTAATGACTAGGCAATTGGAGTTAAGTAACTTTCCTGGGATCACAGCTAGGAAGTGAATGAGACCAGATTTGAACCCAGGATCTCTCATCTTAGGCTAGCTTTCAATCCTCTGAGACACTGAGCTGACTCACCTCATACATTATTAAGAATATATTGCTTAACATTGTAGGAAATGGGGAAAGGTAGGAAAAAGTAAAAGAAGGGTAGCTAGGAAGGAGAGAGAGAATTTGGAACTCAAAATTTTAAAGAAAATGAATGTAAGAAATATTCTTATATGTAATTTGGGATTAAATATTCAATATAAATAAATGCAAGTTTGAGGGGCAGCATAATGAAATTCAACCATCAGTTTAATCAATGAAACAAATCCTCAGAGAAAATAATTTTTTATCTCTGCTACTGATTATGACATCTAATTTAATATATATAAGAAAAGTAAATTAATCCAGGTTTCTAGGATAAGGAAGTTGAGAGAGAGAGGAAAAGTAGATCTCAGAAGGATGAGAGGGGGAGAGGAGCAGCCCCCTCCAGCATGCATGCCATAGGTTCACCATCATGGGCCTAGAAGATTTACAAATATCTCTTTTAGTTCTAGAACTATGACCAATGAAGTTGTTACTTAATCTCCGTGGTCCCTTAAAGCTCTGTCTAAATCTATGATCCTGAAAAAAAAGAATTGAAGGAATTAGAATAGGCAGTGAGGAAATAAAACTATCATTCTTTGCAGATGATATGATGGTGTATTTGGAGAATCCTAGAGAATCAACTTAAAAAGTAGTCAAAATAATTGACAACTTTAGTTAAGTTGCAGACTATAAAATAAACCTGAATCAATCATCAGTATTTCTATATATTAAAAAACAAAGTCCAGCAAGAGAAATTCCATTTAAAATAATGGCAAAAAATATAAAATACTTGAGAGCTTACCTGCCAAGACAAAGGCAGAAACTATATGAACATTATTACAAAACACATTTTATACAACTAACATCAAATCTAAACAATTGGAAAAAATGTAATTACTCCTGGATACACTGAGCCAATATAATAAAAATGACAGTTCTATCTAAATTTACTTATTCAGTGCAATGACAATCAAGTAATCAAAAATGTACTTTATAGAACTAGAAAAAAGTCATGTTAAAATCATCTGGAAGTGGGGGCAGCTGGGTAGCTCAGTGGAGTGAGAGTCAGGCCTAGAGACAGGAGGTCCTAGGTTCAAACCTGGCCTCAGCCACTTCCCAGCTGTGTGACCCTGGGCAAGTCACTTGACCCCCATTGCCCACCCTTACCACTCTTCTGCCTTGGAGACAATACATAGTATTGACTCCAAGATGGAAGGTAAGGGTTTAGTAAAAAAAAATAACAATAAGCTGTAAAATAGTGGGAACAGATTAGTTACACAATACACATTAGTTAATTATCATAGTAATTAAAATATATTGTGCCTTATTTTTTACATCAGTGTGGGAAGCCGTTCTATGTATTAAAGCCTTTGGAGAAATAGGATCAAATTTAGGGCCTGTTATCTGGATTCCCTACGTGACCAATCCAGACTGAGGCAGTCTTTGTGTTTGGTCCTGGTCACCTGAGCCCCAAAAGGCTCTGGTACCAGCAGGTAGGTTAATCCAAAATCAACTTGATCCCTCCAAGAAGGCTATTAGAAGTCATTTAGAGAAACAGAGTCTGTAACAGATATTTTATCTAGATCCCATTACAAAATCATCAGCAAGTAAAACTGTGTGTATGATTTTCTGCACTGCATGTCAGGATGCAGACTGAATGGGCCATCTAAGATAAAAATCTGAGGCTCCTCTTTTGACTCAGTCTTTGATCCCCACCTTTTTTACAATTCTTATTGGAGAGCTTTGAAGTGGTAGACCAGCATCAACTGAGTTAATGATTCCTTTCCTAAAAAATGTTAATTAGATAAGAGTGCATATTCAGATTAGAACTGGCTCCTTTAGGATTTGACTGGTGAGCATCTCCCTGGGATATTTCCTCTCCCAGAATTATCCCTACTAATTGATGGTTGGAATTTGGCCATTGTCTTGGTACTTATACCTTTACTCTTTAGACTTTAATGGGTTATGTATGATCTGTTACCCCTTCATAGCTGTGTTCTTTGTTTGAAACCAGTATATAATAAACTCCCAAGCCCACAGACTTTGGGACAGCATGGGCTAACCACTAGTCTAGTTGTTCTCATTTTCTTTCTCCTGCTTTAACCATCCTATGCCACCACACTGCTCAGGACCCCAAAAAATCATATAGAAGCATGGCCCCCTATACATCAGTACAATTTTAAAATATTTGCTTTCTGATATTTTACATCCATGTTCTCTCTCTCTTTCTCCTACTCCTCCTTCTTCCCAAGAAGGAAGGTAATAAGGTATAGGTTGTATATATATATATATATATATATTATCACATAATATATATTTCCATGTTTGTAATATTGTAAAAGATTACCACTGCTTACCATGAAAAAAAATTCAGAGAGGAATAAAGAATGGTCTATTTCAATTTGCATTTGGACTCTTTCTGTTCCTTTTGTGGTGGTAGATAATCTTTTTTTTCCCCCTCTCATGAATCTCTTGGAGTTGCAGATCTTTGACTTGTTCATAATAGTTAAATCTTGCACAGTTGATCATCATGTTATTGTTGTCATTGTGTAAAATATTCTCTTGATTCTGCTCACTTCACCTTATATCACTTAAAATAAGTTTTTCTAGTTGGTGTGTGTGTGTGTGTGTGTGTGTGTGTGTGTTTGTGTGTGATCATCTTGTTTGTCATTTCTCATGGCATAATAGTATTCCTTATTTGATCATATGCTACAACTTTTTCAACCTTTCCTCAATTGATGGACATCCCTTCAGTTTCCAATTCTTTGCCACCACAAAAAAAAAAGCTGCTATAAATATTTTTGTTCATGTATGTTCTTTTCCCCTATTTTTATTCTCTTTTGTATATACAACTACTAGTAGTATTTCTGGGTCAAAAGATATATGCAGGGGGCAGCTGGGTAGCTCAGTGGAGTGAGAGTCAGGCCTAGAGACAGGAGGTCCTAGGTTCAAACCTGGCCTCAGCCACTTCCCAGCTTTGTGACCCTGGGCAAGTCACTTGACCCCCATTGCCCACCCTTACTAATCTTCCACCTATGAGACAATACACCGAAGTACAAGGGTTTAAAGAAAAAAAAAATAAATAAAAGATATATGCAGTTTAATGGCCCTTTGGGTATGGTTACAGAGAACTTTCTAGAATGGTTGTATCTGTTCACAGCTACATCCACAGTGTATTAGTGTCCCAAATATTTCACATTTCCTCCAATAGTTATCATTTTCCTTTTTTTTGACATGTTAGACAATCCGATGGGTATGTGGTAATATTATTTTATATTTTTTATTATTTATATTTTATATTATTTTATTTTATTTATATTTTATATTATATATTTTATATTATTTATATTTTATATAAGAGTTATTTTAATTTTCATTTCTCTAACCAATATTGATTTGGAGAATTTTTTATATGACTACAAACATTTTAATTTCTTCATCTGAAAATTCCCTGTTCATATCCTTCAACTATTTGCTAATTGTTAAATGCTTAGTATTCTTATGAATTTGACTCAGTTCTCTACATATCTGAGAAATGAAGTCTTTGTCAGAGAAACTCGTTTTAAAGATTTTTTTTCTCTGTTGGTCTTTTAATCCTGGTTGCATTGCTTTTGTTTGTGCAGAAACTTTGTACTTTAATTTAGTTACAGTTATCTATATAACATCTTATAATGTTCTCTATGTCTTGTTTTGACATAAATTCTTCCCTCATCCATAGGTCTGACAGGTAAACAGCTTTTGGCTCCCTTAATATGTTTATGGTATTACCCTTTATTTCTAAAATATGCATATATTTTGACTTTACCTTTTTATATGCATTGAGGTGTTTGTCTGTACCTAATTTCTGCCATATAACTTTCCAGTTTTCCTAGCAGTTTTTGTTAAGTAGTAAGTTCTTCCAAAAGTTTAGATCTTGGGGTTTGTCCAAAACATCAAAGCTAAAATTATCATAGTAATAAAGTATTTGATAAACTGACAGATCCACACTTTGTGGGGAAGAGCTCACTTTTGACAAAAACTTCTCTCAAAAATTGAAAAGTAATAGACTGAAACTAGGTCTAGACCAACATGTCACACTGTATGGAAAAATAAATTTAAAATAGATAGTTGATTTAGATAAAAAGATTGATACCATTAGCAAATTAGAGAGGCAGAGAATAGTTATGTCAGAATTATGGAAAAGGGAAGAATCTATAATGAAACAGGAAAGACAGCATTACATGATATAAATGGATATATTTTATTATATTAAATTAAGAAGTTGTATATAAACAAAACCAATGTAAGCAAGACTCAAAAAACAATAGAAACCCAGGGAACAAATTTTGACAGAAAATTTCTCTGATAAAGGTTTCATTTCTCAAATGGAAAGAGAACTGAATCAGTTTTATGCAAATAAGCCATTCTTCAATTGATAAACTGATAAATATATAAACAGTTTTCAGATTTAAAAAGCCAAAGCTATTTATAATCATGAGAAAATGTTCTAAATCACTATTAAATACAAACAAAAAAAGAAAGCCAAGAAAAATACACACACACACACACACACATATATATACACACATATATATTTCACAACATAATTAATACGTCTTGCAAGACTGCACAGGCATGACCTAAATCAATTCCTTTCTGTCTCAGGAAGGAGTGTGCAGAGAGAAGGAAGGAGATAATTTAAATCTCAAAACTTAAAAATAATGAATGTTTAAAAATAGTTTTTACATATAATAGGAAAAATTAAAATATTTTCAAAAATAAATACAATTAATTTCCTCTTTAAAAGAAATCTGTGATCTTGCAATACCATCAGGATCATTTTAAGATAAAGAAATTAAGATACTGAGAGATGAGGGTAAAGAAGTTTTTAAGGTCAGCCAGCTAGTAAATAGCAAAGATAGAATTCAGGATCTATTCCTTTCATTGAAAATCCTATATTGTTTGCACTGGTTTATCTCTGCTTGAAAAGTGAACTTTTAGGTAGGCCTATAATTGAATTGACTGTATTCGGGATGTTCATTTAAAGGAAATGGGGGATGTGTCCACAAATAGCTCAAAATAAAATGGCTCATAAAATTGAAGCAAATCAAATCTTTATCATTGTACAAAGTCAGTACAGCAAAATGGAACATGGTGCCTAAACCCACAGATAACAGGATACTAAGCTAGATGTTCCTTTCTTTTCCTTCCCTTTCTCTCACTTTGCAGTTATGCAGTTTAGCCAATGATTGGCTTATATCACTTATAGAAATGAACAAATCACAACAATGTTGTAGGCGTGTACATCTGTTTCTGAAAGAAAGACAATAGTAGAATCCCTGAGTCCACATGTCTTTTCTCAAATAATACTCACATTTTTTAATATTTTCTCCATGAGAGGAGATTCCCCTTATCATTTCATGTTAGAACTTTCTATGCAACTTATAGTTTTAGAGAGCTTGTTAGAGAAGGAAGAGATTCAATGATTTATTCAAGATTTTATAGCTAGTCTGAGGCAGATGGTGGCTTGAACCCAGGTCTCCTTGGCTTCACAACAAACTCTATCAATTAACTCTATCAATTATTCCAAAGATGTATTTACTTGGAAATGCAAGATGTGAATTAGTACAGTTTTTCAAGGACCTTTGCTGAGAAATGTTTGGAAACCCCCATTTTGAATCTACCTTATTACAGTTTTTGTTTCTATTGAATCTGAAACTTCCCATCTTTCAAAACAATGATAAAAATGCTAGACATGAGTAGAAAATAGAATCCCTCTTGAGCTGCTTTAAGCCTTTCATCAGTTGGTACACTATTCAGATCACTTGGAATGATTAGCCATTGTAGATCTGCTGGGAGCAAAGCATTGGCTGCTTCTATATTTGTGTTTTGCATGGACGCACTCCAGGATTCGGTACTTTACATTTTACCTGCTAACAGACCAGCTGCCACCACCACCACTTTTTCTACTAATCAAACATGGAATCCAACTGACAGGCTGAGTGAGCCATCTGGCCTCCCCTAGCAATGTGAAGTAATGATATGAGTGGCTCTCTATATTTTTATAGGATTGGATGACTCATTGGAGTGCCATAACAGCATTACAGTAAACTCTCTGCCAAATACTATGCTGTACATGTGGTGTCCTCTATATCAGAAAGAAGTTCTATTTCAGAAGTCTTTCAAGGAGGGAAAATTATACCATAAGGATTATCTTCTAGCTCTCCTTCAGTAGCAACTTCATTATTTATCTTCTGATGCAATACTACCACATTTTTCCTGGCTGTTTTTTACTAAGATACAGCCAATGATTTGCCTTTTGGTGGATTTGGATTGTTGCACTTAGAAGAAAAATACAATAAATTCTATCTTGTGGCTAAGCTCAGTACTAAGAGTAGAAAAAGTGACCTCAAAAAATTGTTTCAGAAAACAACAATGATAAAAGAGGTGGCAGGCTTGAAACTCATGGTTCAGCTGTTAATTTATTTTCTTTAGTCAATAGGAGGAGAAATGAAGTAGAAAAATGCTTTTATGTGTTTTATCATTCTATAGGATTGGGTTCTTTTTTTGAGGTGGCAAACAACTTGAAATCCAATGGGAGCTCATCACATAGGCAATGACTGAACAAATTATGTTATCTTGATATAATGGGATATTACTGACCTTTTAGAAATAAGGAAAAATGCAATTTTGGAGAAAGTTGGAAAAAACCTTTTATGAACTGATAGACTTAAACAACTTTATGAAAAAAATTTTGAGAGACTTTATAACTATCCAATGATCAACAATGATTCCAGAGAGCAGATGATAAAGGATGCATCTTGATGAAATTTAAGATGCAGACTGAGATATAATTTTTAGTTATGACCAATGCAGAACAATAAGATGAGTTGAAGTAATTTTTCAGCTCAAAAACAATTTCGCTGGTATTAGGGATTTAGTAAACTAGAGTGTAGATGGAACACAAAGCAGCATGCCCCAACTGTGACCAAGGCACACCTAAAGTAGCGACAAAGGCTTATTGAATATCTCAGCTAAAGACAATGAGTAGGTTTGGACAACTGTTCAGAAAGATGTTACAGAATTCTCTTTACTGGCTCTAGGTACAAGAATCTTGTTGCATTGTCAATACAAAGCTCCTAGAAATGGTCCTGGGGCTTGGTCTCAGGGGGAGGAGGAGCACAAGTACATACCAGCACTTGCAGACCCAGTGGAGTAGAATACTCTAGTCACAGTTTCAAGAAGAGTTCTTGTGGTTACCCCTAGACTAGAGCACAAACCTGGAGAGTACTAAACACATCTCTCCTTACATCATACTACCCTGGAAGAACTAAAAGCAGGTAGATTTCCCAGAGCCAGTTCTGAAGGCAGCTGCACAAAAGAACCTGAAACTTAGAACATTGCTCCCTTTACCATAGTTACAGGGCCCAATTTTAACTTTTTTTTTAATTAAAAGAATCACTTAACAGCCTCAATTTCCTTATCTATAAAATGAGGATAATAATAACACATCAATTATAAGGAGAAAATGTGGTATTTGTAAAAGTTTTTTTTAATTTCCTTTCATTTTTAAGTTCAGCTGGTTTATTAACGAAAATCAGCTTCATTGAGGATGGGTGGGTATTTAGGTTCTAGATACTTCTTCTAGATCAGATTCTCTATGCAACCCAGGTATTTGAAGCCAAGAGTGACTCTAGTCTTTCTTCTATAGCTATGGCGGCATGCATGCCAAAGATGGCACGCACAGCGCTACCTGTGGGAAAGCATGCTGCCTTTTTCCCCACCGTTAGTTACTAGAAAGACAGAGGGACTCAGGTGGAGCTACTCCCTTCCCCCTCTCCACCATGTCTGACAACATTTATTCACATCACCTCCCTCTCTGCACAGCAGCCCAGTGGAAGCTCTTTCTCCCTCCCCTCTCTTGGGTAAGAGGGGATGGAGTATTCCTGGAACTCGATGGAGGAGCAGGTACCCTGTCTCTGGGGGATGGGTCAATGGCACTCAGTCTCTAAAAGGTTTGCTATCACTGAGCTTCCCATTCCCTCTATGCAAGGGGGAGAGGAGTAGTGTGCTACCATCAAGCAGACTCTGTTGCATAAATACAATATTTGGACGTGCAATGGATTTTGGTAGAAGTGGGCAATGTAAGATGGAACCTCTCCAGTTTCTCCCTAAGAATTCAACTCAGAGGACATCCTCCTCAGAGTTTCTGATGGCAGGAGAAGAGATATTGCTTCCTCTTCTAATTCTTTCTAAACCCTGAGGCTAGTGGGCTAGTGTTCAGGTTTCTGGAGCTGAAAAAAAAAATAACTCTGAATTTAGGAAGGAAAATGCAGACTTGAAGGTAGGGTTTCTGTGATTCTCGTCTTAGAAGTTGGAGGCTTCATACAAGTCCTTGCTCTTATTTAAAGCTGGCCCTAAGAAACCAGGCCAGAGACCTCATGAGAACATGGTTTCTCCAGCATTGTAACAGAAGTTCTCACTGAGTTGGGCTCTACAAGTGGCAATAGAGATGCATTGGGACCAGCTTCACAATATTATGTACATGTTATAAGGCACTATATAAATTCTGGTTTTTATCATTATCATCACCATCCTCATCATTATTAATTATTATTTCTTAGTATTTATACTACTTTTTTCTTCATGCTTGAAGTATTTTTTTAGGGAAATGGGAAATTTATGTGAGAGCTCTGGATTTTACTTATTACATTCTGGGCATGTTGGGGGTTTCTTTTCAGGAAGCAACTTAGTGGATCCTCTTTCTTCTTGGTAGATTCATTATTCCTTTAGGGTTTTATTCAATCTGGATTATTTTCATATAAGACTTCTTGAAATATAATAGCTAGAGTTTTTTTTCTCATTCATAGTTTCTAGGGAGTCCAATGATTGTTAAATGATCAATCATTTATCTTTTTGATAGATAAGAAATTCTTCAGGGGCAGCTGGGTAGCTCAGTGGATTGAGAGCCAGGCCTAGATACGGGAGGTCCTAGGTTCAAATCCAGCCTCAGACACTTCCCAGCTGTGTGACCCTGGGCAAGTCACTTGACCCCCATTGCCTACCCTTACCACTCTTCCACCTATAAGTCAATACACAGAAGTTAAGGGTTTAAAATAAAAAAAAAAATTATAAATAAAAAAAAGAAAGAAATTCTTCATACCTGCTTATGACATTCTCCTATTCTTTCAACCTTCTGATTTTATTCTAATATTTCGGTTTTTCAGTAAATCCTCTAGTTTTGCTAAATTTAATACATTTTTAAATAATATTTACCTCTTGTCTTAGAATCAATACTGTGTATTGGTTCTATAGCAGAAGAGTAGTAAGGGCTATGAATGGGGGTAAGTAACTTGCCAGCGATTGGTCTCTTATTCTTTCTTAGTTAGGTAGATCCCAACAAGAATAAATCAAATGCAGTAAGACTTGTTTTTTAGTGAATCATATATAATGCAGAATTCAGAGAATTATATTTCTTGAGTACTAACAGACTATTTCTTTTTGCTTATTATTGTTTTTTATTGATCTGTTCAACCTGGATATGTTCCAATTGATGAGGATCTGGAGAGCTGAATCTGTCAAAGTTTGTCCTTGATGAATATTTGTTTATATTTAGAATATTTTTGTGATATTTATTAATATAATCTCTCCATACTCTTGCATTTGGGACCAGACTGCAATTAGTTTAAGACATAACACAGTATCGTATTAAAATTATTGTGGGGCTCAAAAGACAGTGTATGTTAAACTCTTTTTAAACTTTAAAATGCTATATAAATGCCAGCTAATTATGGCTATCATAGCTTGCATTATTTTCCATTTAGTCAATGTATGATTTCTCAAAATTTCAGGTTATTATTTCTAATTGAGCAGATGTGCAAAATCCAATAAATGCTTAGTTCATAAGAATATTCCTGGACCATTAAGTATAACCTTTTACTTCTTAAGTAACTTTGATTTGTTTAATTTTCAGAAACCTTAATCATGATTGAACTTTTTTGAAATATAATTTCCATTGATTCTAATTGCAATGATTTAGAATATGCCAATCTAATACTTGGTTTAACTTCATCTTTGGAAAACGGAAAATTTAATCCATCAACTGTTTGTTTTATCTATGGCACTAGGTAATCTATTTTTAATTTGAATTAACTGAATTTTCTGCATAACAAGTCTTAAATGCATATAGTTTATGCCCCTATGCAAATTACTTTCTTTGGGAAGTATGAAGTATCAGTGCTACCAGTTCTCAGAAATAAAATATACTCAGAGCAAGTCTCTAAGATTCTACTTATAATATCTTTGAAGAAGCAGAGTCTAACAGGAACAAAAAGTAGTGAGTAGACTCTGTTAATTCATAGAATTCTTAACTCTAAACTATGACTCCATAAAATTATTGGGGAAATCAGGCTTACTCCTCTGGATTGGGTGATAGAACATATTTAGGAAGGTTATATGGTTGGACAATGTGTTCATTAGTTTTACTTAATTTTTCTTTTCTACTTTTTTAAACCCTCACCTTCCATCTTAGAAATATGTATTGATTCCAGGCAGAAGAGTGGTAAGGGCTAAGCAAAGGGAGTTAAGTGAGTTGCCCAGGGTCACACAGCTAGGAAGTGTCTGAGACCAGATTTGAACCTAAGACCTGACTCTCTATCCACTGAGATGCCCAGCTGCTCCCTTTCTTCTCTATTGTGAGGGACAGCTCTTTGTGGTGAGAGACATTCAATCAGTAAATATACTTATAAAGAAAGGTAAAAGACAGTCTCTGATCATAAGAAACACAAAATCTAATGGAGGAAACAAAATAAACTGTCTACATACAAAAAAGGTAGAAGGAAAATAAATTGGAAGCAAGGAGATAGATAAAAAATTGGCAAATAACCTATGATCATGTTAATTTTTTCAAATGTTTACATCAACAAATTAGAGAAAGAACAGATCAATGAATTATGTGTGCAACAAAAAATCACTAGAAAAAATAACAAATTTAAAATCCTCATATAAATGCCAAATAGGAAATATTGAAAATCAAATTAAATATTAATAAAATTAAAAGTAATAAAAGTATTAAACTAATATATAAAACTAGGAAGTGGTTTTATGAAAAAATCAATGAAATGTATGCATTATTTGTTAATTTGATTAAAAAAGAAAGAAGAAAAACAAGTTACCAGCATTAAAAATGAAAAAAGTGAATTCACTGCTAATGAAAATGAATTTAAAACAATTATTAGGAGTTATTTTGGCCAATTTTATGGCAATACATTTAACGATCTAAATGAAATGAATAAATATATGCTTTTAATTTTATAAATACAGAGATTTACAAAAGAGGAAATGAGGAAATTTTTGTTGTTCAGTCATGTCTAACTCTTTAAAACCTTGGAAGATTTCATGTCCATATTGTGCATTGGGTATCATATTTCCATTTAGGATATTGGAGTGGTATATCATTTCTTTCTCTGAAGGTGAATACAGTTTAAGTGACTTGCTCAAGGTCACACAGCTGATAGATGTCTGAGGTCAGATTTTGAAATCAGGAAGATGAAGATGACAATTCCTGACTCCAGGCTTGTCAGTTTATCCACTGTACCTAATTCCCTCAAAGAGGAAAGAGAATACCTAAATAATACAATCTTAGAAAAAGACATTGAAGAAACAAAAAGAAGCTCCCTAAGAAAAAAATTTCTCAGGATCAATAGAATGCATAAGGGAAATCTATCAAATATTTAAAGGATAATTAATTACAATACTTTATACTCTATTTGAAAAAGTAGAAAAATTAGAAAATCTAGTAAATTCCTTTTCCAACAGTGAAAGGAAATTCTTGGTTCTCTTTGAGTTCACACTTGTGAAAAGGGAGTCCATTATTCTCTCTACCTAGTTAAAACTTTGGTTAACAATAGCTTAAGTACTCCTACTTACTAAAGTCTGAGGACAGGATTAACTCCTTTGTCTACTTTTGAATTAATCAACAAAAGAGAACACCCCATATTTAACCCTAAAATAAGGGAAACTTTTACTATAGGAGTTTGCATCTCCAGAAGGAAGACTGCAACTCACATGTTAATTCAGTAACCTGAGAATCCAAACTGGATGACAGCTCAGGAATTTGTGAATAATTAATAACTTTAGAGGTGAGAACTTTCCCACAGGCACTGTCCCCTGGGCAGGGCTGGACAATTTAGAAGCTGTGATTGGCCCTGTGAAGAAAACCACCATAAAAGCCTCAAAAAAGCTGACTCTAGTGGAGAATGTCTCCTAGAGATAGTCTTTAAGGGAGCTTCATTGGAGGCAGTGGCTTGGATCTGGCATCAACTTGTATTCTGACTCTTGGACTACTTTGTTGGGTAAGTAAAAAAGGCTGACTCCTTTCCTAGTTTCCTAAGAGATTAGCTTCCATCTTGGAGGAGGTCTCATAGTTATTTACTGCTGGCCTTCCTGTTTGAGGACTAGTATAGGTATTTTCTTTAACCTCTCTTACATTTCTCTACTTTATTTTTTCCACTCTATTTTGTAAATAAACTTATAACCAGAGTCCACATTATTTCACATAATATAAGTCCAACCACTAAATTTAACCCTTACACAACACGAATATGTGTTGCTAGCTAAACTAAAAAGTAAAAATAGAGAAAGAAAAATATAGACCAATTTTCCTAATGAATACTGATGCAAGCATTTTCAATAAAATAAAATCTGAGCAAGAAGATTACAGCAATATATCACAAGAATCATATATTATAACTAATTGGGATTTGTTTCTGGAATGTAGGGTTGAAAGAATATTAGGAACACTATCAACATAATTGACTATATCAAATAGTCATATAACAAATTATCAAATAACAAAAACAACAAAAAGCTTATGATTATTGCAATTGATCCAGAAAAAGGTTTTGACAATACAAGGCATTCCTATTAAAAACACAAGAAAACACAGGAATAAATGGTGCTTTCCATAAAATAATAAGTAGTATATCAAAAATCATCAGTAAACATTATCAGTCATGGTGATGAGATAGATAATCTTGCAAATAAGATTGGAGTGAAGCAAGAATGTCCATTATTAATACTAATATTCAATATTGTTCTAGAAATATTACCTATAGTAATCACAAGGAAAAAAATGGAAGGAATTAGAATAAATGTTGAGGAAGTTAAAGTATTGCTCTTCATAGATGATATAAGAATGCTATCCATTTCCATTTTATGGGTGAGTTCATCCCATTCACATTCACAGTTATGATTATCATCTGTGTATTCCTCTCCCTCTTAATTTCCTCTTTAAATCCTGCCCTTTCTCCTTTCACTCTTTCCTTCCATACAAGTGTTTTCCTTTAGTCACTCCCCACTTTCCTTTCCCTTATTTTACATACCTTTCCACCATCTCCCTTCTCATTCCCCTTCTACTTCTCTAAAGGGTGATAGGATTCTATCCCCAATGGATCTGGCTATTCTTCCCTCTTTTAATAGAATTCTACACCCCACTCCGCCCCACCCCCCCCCAACATGTTTGTTTATGTGGTATCATTTATCCCATTTTAAGTCTTCCTTCCCATTTCTCTTATTAAAATCCTCTTCTTTTTTTAACCCTAGTTTGTTGTGGGTTTTGTTTTTTTTTTTAACCCTTACCTTCCGTCTTGGAGTCAATACTGTGTATTGGCTCCAAGGCAGAAGAGTGGTAAGGGTAGGCAATGGGGGTCAAGTGACTTGCCCAGGGTCACACAGCTGGGAAGTATCTGAGGCCGGATTTGAACCTAGGACCTCCCGTCTCTAGGCCTGGCTCTCATCCACTGAGCTACCCAGCTGCCCCCCTTGTTGTGGGTTTTTAATATATCATCCAGAACAGCTTACTATCACACCCTCTATGCATACTTCTAACTACTATGATAATAATTTTTATGAGTCACACATATCAGCTTTCCATGTAGGAATTTAAACAATTTGACCTTGTTGAAGCCCTTAGATTTTTTTTTCTCTTTTATCGATCTCTTGAATGTTGTATTTGGACATCACATTTTCTTTTTTAGTCTGGTCTTTTCTTCTGAAATGCTTAAAAATCCTCCATTTTTTTAAAATGACCATACTTTTCCCCTGAAAGCATATAATCAATTTTGATGGGTAAATCATTCTTGGTTGTAAACCCAGTTTTTTTGACTTCTGAAATATTATATTCCAAGCCTTGAAGTCCTTCAATGTGGAAGCTGTCAAATCCTGTATAATCCCAATTGGGGCTCCATGATATTTGAATTGTTTTTTTCTGGCTCCTTGCAGCATTTTTTCCTTGGCCTTGGAGCTCTTGAACTTGGCTATAATATTCCTGGGAGTTATCAGCTGGGATGTATCTCAGGAGGTGATCTGTGGATTCTTTCAATATGTATTTTTCCCCTTTTCCCTTTATGTTGGAGTCCAGCTCTGGAAACAACTTGCTGGTTACACGAACTGGGTGAGGAAGATACCTGATATTACGGGAGAGTCTGTGCTAACAAAGAACCACACAGACAAATTTCTTTGAGCAGTGACAAAGTTTCATGATTTGGGGTCTACAATTTACAGGGTAATGATGTAGGTAAAAGGATTAGGTAAGCTTTATACAGAGACAATAATAAGTTATGATTCACAAGATAAGGCTAATAGATATGAATTACTTCAGTGATTCTCAACAGGAGTTTTCTATAGGTAATAGATCAATATGTCAAAGTGTGACTCCCTAGCTAGGTTTCTCATGGAATTCTTGGACCACTGATTTCCTGGAAGGACATCTGGTATCTTGGGGAGATAAATGGATTGGGTTCATGCTAAGGGGAAAAGCTACATGTCTTATTGCTTTGAAGTTAATGGCTACCCAAAGGCCTTGCATTCTGGGTTGCACTGGGCATGTTTCCACAACCTTGCTGAATGGGAAGTCCCTGACTTCCTAACTACCCAGAAGTTTTATGATCCAAGTTATACTGGGCATGGAAGCCTCTGATCTTCTTATGCTGTAACTAATCTGTTTTTGCTTTCTGCAGTGGATGCACTTGATACTGACTAAAAATGAGAGAGAGAGAATAAGAATGAATATTCTAATTCCTATTAGAGAAAAAATAATTTTGGGGTGTGGGGCCAATCCTTATAAAGCATTTGTGAACTGTGCTGCAACATCTTCTGGTGAGGTGAAGGAGTTATGTTTCAGGCATGGCCAATACTTCTTTGTGAAGGGAATGTTTTTGTCTAAACTAATGTTTTTATGTTGCCAAACTCCTAACAAACGTTGCATAATGCCATTCCATTTGTACTGGGAAAAATCATAAGGGAGTTTTGTAACACAAATTGATTTGTAAACTTTGTGGCATTTGATGTGTCATTAATTCATTAGCTTCTATTTTCTCAATTCTAATTTTTAAAGACTGAGTTTCATCCATGATCTTTTGATCCTCTTCTGTTCCACTTGGTCCATTCTACTTTTCATGATCTTCTCTTCTTCATTTGATTTTTTGCCTCTTTTCCTTGTAGGTCAATTCTAATTTTTAAACTGCTTATTTCTCTATTGGCTTTATGTATCTCTTCTTCCATTTGATTGATTTTACTTTTTAACATGTTAATTTAGTTTTGCATTACTTTCTTTTCATCTTTCCATTTTCTTCCCATTTTTCTTCAAACTGTCTTATTTTATTTTTAATTCTTTTTTGAGTTTTTCCAGAGCTTGTGACCAATTCCCATTTATTTTTGGAGATTTTTCATATGTTTGTTTGTATCTCACCATCTCCTGTGGCTTATGATCTTTGCACTTTTTCCCCATAGCAATTTTCAAGGGTCAAGAGACTCTTATTTATTTTGCTATTGTTTGCTCATTTTCCCACCAGTGGACTAGGAAATCTGCATGTTGCTAGCCACTTCTGTCTTAGCTTTTGGCTCTCAGGGTTTTTCACTGGGGCTATCTTCACTGCCCAGGCATAGGCTTGAGAGCATCCAGAACTATGACCTCTGGACCTCACTGCCAGGGCCTGGGACTTCAAGGGGTAGGTCTGAGGTGCTCTTTTGTTGGTGTAGCCTGAAACCCAGGATCCCAAATTTGCCCACTTCCTAATTCTGATTCTGGTGAAGTGGCAGGTGGGGTTGGGGGGGGGCATTTTGACCTGCACTTTTCTGCAGGCAGTTTTGCTTCTGGTTCCTTTTTTTCTGTTTCCTTTTGAGGCACCTTTTCAAGATTTGCTCAGAAGGATATTCAGAGCAGTTTCAGGCTTTCATTGCTACTAAGCCTCTATCTTGGATCTGTCTCCTATCTTGTTTTCCTCTATCATTAATTGAAATGGAATTTCTCTTTCTATCTATTGCTACTGTACACTGTTGATAATATGTAGAAATTCTGATTATTTATGCAAGTTTATTTTATATCCTGCAAATTTGCTGAAGTTAATTATTTGCACTAAATTTTTAAAGTTGTTTCTCCATGATTCTTCAAAATCAGAATCCTACCATATGTTGATTATAAGAAACACAATTGAGGCAGGTAGACACATACACAGAGTAAAGGTAAGAGGATGGAGCAAAAGTTTTGGGGCTTCAACTGAGAAAAAGAAGGCAGGAGTAGCAATCATGATCTCAGATAAAGCTAATGAAAAAATAGATTTGATTACAAGTGATAAAAAGGTAGTTACAAATTACATCTTGATAAAAAGCAGATAATGAAGATAAGGAAGAAATAGCAGTACTCAACATATATGCACCAAATGGTATAGCATCCAGATTTTTAAAGGAATAACTAAAGAAGCTCAGGGAGGAAACTGGTAGTAAGACTATACTAGTGGGAGATCTCAACCTTTCCCTATCAGAACTAGATAAATCTAACTAAAATAATGATAGACAATGTAAATGACTCAGGAATCTACCTTCCAGGACAAATTCAGGAACTATATGAATACACTTTTTCACACAAGTAAAGTCAGATATAAACAATTAGAGAAATATTAATTGAGTCAATGTAAATTCTGAAAACTACCTGAATTAATTTAATTTTTCAGGACTATACCAATCAAATTACCAAAAATATTCCATACATCTAGAATAATACATATCAAAATTCATCTGGAAACATAAAAGGTATAAAAATATAATGGGAATCAGTGAAAATAAATGTATAAGAAGGTGACTTCTTAGTACCAGAGCTCAAACTGTATTACAAAGTGGTAATTGTCAAACAAATATGCTATTGTTTAGAAATAAGTGGTGGATCAGTGGAGTAGATTGAGTGTACAATACATAGCAATAAATTACCATAGTAATGTTTGAGAAACCCAGAGATCCAACTTTGGGGGAAACAAACTCACTGTTTGACAAAAACTGCTAGAAAAACTGGAAAGCACTTTGGCAGAAACTGTATATATATAGCACTGTATATCAACATAAGGTTTCAATGTTTACATAAAGTGTGATATAACCAAATCATGGGACTAGGAAATAATATATCTATCAGATGTATGAATAAGGGAAGAACTTATGACCAAACAAGAGATAAAGAGTATTATAAGCTGTAAAATTTATAATTTTGATTACATCAAATTAAAAATGCTTGCACACTATGAGATTGATATAGCCAAAATTTAAAAGAAAGCAGGAAACTGGGAAGGGGGAGAGAAAATTACTGAAGTCTCTGAAAAAGTTCTTATTTCTTACATGAATAGAAAAATAATTCAAATGTATAAGAATATGAGTCATTCCCAAGTGATAAATGATCAAATGATATGAATTATGAAATAAAACATTTTTAAATTTTGAAAATTGTCAGAAGTTTTCAGAAGAAATTAAAGCTATTTTTAATATGACTAAACCAAAAGCCCTAATTCAGTATTCATTAGAGTAATGCAAACTAAAACAACTTGGAGGTACCATCCCATCACACCTATCAGATCAGTTATTATAATAGGAAATGAAAATGATAAATACTGGAGATGTGAAAAATAGGGATACTAAATGCAATGTTGGTGACTTTGTAAACTGGTCCAATTATCATGGAAAGCAATTTGTACCTATTCCCAGGGGACTTTAACTTGGCATACCCTTTGATATACTGATACCATTGCTTCATTTGTATTTCAGAGAATAACAACGTTATCCATTTCCAAAAATGAAAATATGGTGTCTGAATATAGATTGAAGCATATTTTAATTCCTTTATTATTCTTTTTTGGATGCATTTTTCTTTTGCAACCTGTACAGTATGACATTCTTTTTTTTGCACAACTGCATATATATAAAATCTATATCTGATTACTTGCATTCTTAGTGAAGGGTGAAGGGAGAGAGAGATAATATGAAACTCAAAATATATTTTAAATGAATATTTAAGATTTTGTTAAATGTAATTGGAGAAAATAAAATGAAAATTAAATGAAAAACATTTTTTAAAAATGAAATTTCTTTTTCCAAACAAAACAAAACAAATAGTTATTTGACTATTTTAAATTCATCAGTACCCCAGATGAACTGTTAATTTCCATTTATCCCAGTATATATACGGAGGATTATATGTTAATCACACTAATCAGGGTTTTTTTATAACTTTATCATAAAAAGGTCATGTGGCCTTTCATTCAAGCTTAAAGGTCTCTGCTTCTAAGCCAGAGATTGTCAATAGTAAATTCTGCTAGCAACAATTGCTGTAATATAATCAACCATATGAATTCCACTGACCTCTTGGAAAATACAAGCAACAGTATCTGTAAGTAGAAGAGCACATACCATGTGACTAGAAAACAACTGCAGCTACTTCATATGCTCTTCCATTCTTTTTGAATTTTAATGAAATGTTTGTGGAATACATAAAAGCCAAACCAAAATAAGAAGTATCTGTATGCTATTATTTTAATATAATATAGTGGATAGTTTCACAATGTGTAATGCTATGATTATACAGTTGTATTCTCTTTCTCAACTTGTAATGAGTGTGTGCATTTCTTACAAACACATTTGTAAATGAAAAAATGAGAAAAATGTTCCTATGACTTTATATGTGAATGTGCAAATGAAGCTATACAAACCTGCATATTACATTGTGCATAGAATAAATTAGGAGAAAGATGATTATATTAGTTGAAATGACAGACAGAGTGAATCCCTAGAGATCACAGAATCAATAGTGTTATTATTAATATTATTAGTGGCAGTACTACTACTTCTCCTATTACTATTACTACTAATTTCAGTAGCGGCAGAAACAGCAATAGTAATACTGTTGCCTCTGCTTATAATGGACCATCTAAATCTATCTGGAAATTTTCAAGTGAAACCTTGATGACCAATGGAAATATTGAAGAGGGTTCCCTTATTCTGATTCAGCTTTGCACTAAATGATCTCTGAAGTCCTTGACAATACAGATTTTGTAAGTGATTCCATCTAGGTATAGCAATAGATAGAATGCTGGGCACAAAGTAAATGCATGGTGGCTCAGTAAATAAAGCTTTGGGCTTGGAGTCAAGAAGATCAGAATTCAAATCTGGCCATAGATACTTACAAACTGTGGGATCCTGGACAAACCAATTAACCCCTTTTGCCCCAATTGACCTACAATTTCCTCAATTGTAAAAGTAGCAATATTGTTAACACTTACTTGACAGGATTGTTATGGGCATAAAATGAAAGAATATTTGTAAAGCACTTATCTCAGTGGCTAGTACATAGTAGACACTTAAAAATTGCTTGGAAAACCCAACTAGCTTTCTTCTCTAAAAGAAAAAAGAGAAATAGTTTTATTTTATTCCCTTTGAAATTTTAACCCTATAACAACCCATTTAAACCTCGTACTTTCCTCTGCTTTTGAATTTTTCCACCTCATATTCCTACTTATTCTTTTCTAAATCCAGTTCCAGATTAACTTTAACATGTCTATTTCTCCTTTGTACATGTAGCTTTTGCTAAATGGAGTCACAAAATAATACTGAAAAACTGGGCCACTACTCGATCATCCAAACACTTGATACTAATTTCAAATTATTTGATTCTGCCCTGATTGATTCTCTATTGGTTTCTATCCATGTTTAGGCCAAATCTCTGTTCTTTACAGAAGACACTATACAGTCCTTCTTTCTTGGAGCCTGTTGCATCATATTTTATTAGGGAAAAAATGGAGGAGATATTTCATCAGAGATCACTCTTCTCTCCCATTCTACAAATCTCATTCCTTCATTGTTTTCCTTCCTTGGCAACATTAAACTCTCTACTTTTTCCCCTTTAATTGTATCTCTTCTTCCATGTTGGAATTTTCCCTTCTTATCTTACTTTTTTCTTGTTTTCTACTGACATTTTCATTTTTGTGTACAGATAGGTTTGGATCTCACCTGTATTTAAATAAAACAAAACATGAAAATTTTCTATTAACTCTACTATCCTCTCAAACTTTCTTTGATCTCTACTTTCTTTCATTGCCAACTCCCAGAAAATGAGCTATATAAACTTATACTTGTTTTCTTTAATTTCTCACCTTATTCTTCTCAACATCATGCAATATGAATCTCCCATGCCAACAATTTGACTGAAATTTTAATCTCCAACATCTAATGACTTTGTCTAAGGTGCAGACTATGAGATTTGGAATCAGGAAGACAAATTTAAATTCTGACTCAGATATTATTAGTCGTGTGGCCTCAGCAAGTTATTTAAATTTTCAGCCTCATTTTCCTCATGTATAAAAAGATGGTAAAACCACCTATTTCTCAGTGTTATCATGAAGATCAAATAAAATAACACATATGTAAAGTGCTCTGCATACTGTAAAGCTCCATAAAATGCTAGCCATTATTAGCATTACTATTATTATCATATATGCCCTCTTCCCTGTTTTTATGACACTTCTCTCTTTTGATTTCTCCCTACAAATCTAACTAATTTTTCTTTGACTACTTCACTCTATCATCATGCAGGTCCTAACCTATATGTGTAGGTCAAAGTCCAGATCCTCTTGTCTTTCTATTCTCTATTTTCTGTTTTGATTTTTTCATTAGTTATCGTGGCAATATCTCTAGGCAAATAACTCCTGAACCTACATACTCTCAAATTATTTCTCTCTTGAACTTCAAACTCATATATACAAGTTCATGCCAGATATTTTTTTAACATTTATTAATATTCATTTTTGACATGGTTACATGATTCATGCTCCACCTTTCCCCTTCAGCCCCCCCCAAACCCCCCCTCCACCCTTGGCCGATGCACGTTTCCACTAGTTTTGTCATGTGTCCTTGAACAAGACCAATTTCCAAATTGTTGGTAGTTGCATTGGTGTGGTAGTTTCGAGTCTACACCCTCAGTCATGTCCACCC